>NC_090030.1:1587500-1847500 GCF_037176765.1 Anolis sagrei
GAGTCCACGGCAGATAAAATCACTCTGCTGGCTGTTGTATTGGATCACACGTCAGACACTTCCCAGGTGTCTAGGACTGTGTGATGTATCAGTCAATAATGTATACAGATCCGAGCAGGGTGGCCATTTGCAGCTGATATGGTGTAATTTTGTCATTGCCAATTGTTTTCAATAGAGTTCCAGCCTTGGAAGATGCAGGGAATGCCATGGATGGAGCGCACCTGGATTTCAGGAAGGACTTCCTTCTTTTGATAAGGTCCCCCATGACCTTCTGGCAAGGAAACTAGTTCAATGTGGGCTGGGCAAAACTATGGTGAGGTGGATCTGGAATTGGTTAAGTGAAGGAATCCAAAAGGTGCTTCTCCCCAAGGCTTCCTCCTTTTCATCCTGGAAAGAAGGGGTGAGTGGAGCGCCATCAGCAGGGTTCCGTCCTGGGCCCGGTTCCTGCTCTATTAATGACTTAGATGAAGGGTGAGAAGGTAGGATCATCAAGTTTGCAGATGGGACCAAATTGGAAGGGAGAGCCAATACTCCAGAGGACAGGAGCAGAATTCAAAGCGATCTTCTCAGATGTGAGAGATGATGGTCCAAAACTCACAAAGGGAAGTTAAAGAGTGACAAATGCAAGAGACTCCACTTAGGCAGAAAAAAGGAAATGCAAAGAGACAGAATGGGGGACGAGGCCTGGCTTGAGAGCAGGACGTGTGAAAGAAATCTTGGAGTCCTCGTGGGGAGGAAAGGGGACATGAGACAGGAATGTCATGCAGTGGCTAAAAAAGCCAATGGGATTTTGGCCTGCATCAAGAGGAGCCTAGTAGGTAGATCCAGGGAAGTCCTGCTCCCCGTGCTCTATTCTCTTCTGCCTTGGTCACCCCACTTGACTTGGAATCCCACTGTGTCCCATTCTGGGCACCGCAATGGAAGGGAGATGTTGACTCTAAGCTGGAGTGTGTCTAGAGGTAGAAGCTGACTCAAAGAACAAACCCTATGAGGAGTGGCTGAAAGAGGAGGCGGAGAGGAGACATAAGGAGGGGATGAGGTGAGGGGAAGTCCTAGGGCAGAGGAAGCGGGCTTCTTTTCTGCTGCCCTGGAGACTAGGACCCAAGGGAGCCATGGCTTCAAACGACAGGAAAATAAGGAGGTTCCACCTGAAGAGGAGGAAGAACTTCTTGGCTGTGTGAGAGAGCTGTTCAGTAGGCCTGGGTAACAACGGAAAAATTTGTTTCTAAAATCGATTCGTTTTTTGGGGGGTTTTGCGTTTCGATATTTAAAAGAATTCCAAATTTTTCCTTAAAAAATGTTCGATATTTACGAAATTTCGTAAATGGTAAAAAAATTACAAAACAATAACGAAACAATAACAAATCGATTCGTTAATGGCGGCCGCGATCGCGCAATACGCTAAAAAAACTTCTGAAGCTTCCCTCTCCCTCTGTTGTTGACTGTTGGTGTGATATTATAATTTTTTTTCACTAATTAAACAAAAAACAACTATAAAACTTGCCCCAGACATGCGGAAATAATAACGAAACGACTTTAAACCAATAACGAAACGAATACATAACAAAATACGAAGCATTTACGAAACGAATTGAAATATTCGTTTCGTTTTTAAGTTGCTCCAGAATGGTTCGTTATCGCTTCGTTAACAAAAAAATAACGAATTTTTAACGAATTACGAATTAACGAAACGAAACCGCCCAGCCCTACTGTTCAGCAGTGGAACTCTCTGCCCAGAGCGTGGTGGAGGCTCCTTCTTTGGAGGCTTTGAAGCAGAGGCTGGATGGTCCTTTGTCATGCAATTTGAATGCAATTTTCCTGCTTCTTAGCAGAATAGGGTTGGTCTGGATGTCCCACGAGGTCTCTTCCAACTCCAGGACTCTAGGATTCTTCTTCTCTTTCTGCCCGGTATTAAATTTCTCCCCGAGGAGAGGTGAGAGCACCCTCTGTGACTGGCATGGGCCTCTCCTTCTGCTTTCTAGGAAGTCCCAGGCGGGTCCTTTTCTTTGCAAGGGACACGGAAGGCCTGCTGATGTGTCCCTGAGGAGGACGTCTTCCATTAGCGGCTCAAGGGCCATTAGGCAATCGTGTCTGTCAGCAACAGAGAACAGCTTGCTTGCTTTCTTGCTCTATGTCTCTCTCTCTCTCTCTCTCTCTTTGCTGGCAGCTCAGAGGGAGAAATGGTGGGATTTCCACTTAAGCAGCTCAAGAGGAATACAGGGAATAATGGGGAGAGGTGGAGAGACGGAGAGCGAGGCATGAGTGGAATCGAGGAGTGGGAGGAAGAGGGGCCCCTCTGTTCCTAAGCCACCAACATCTACATCGTATGTATGTCTATATGTAAGTCATTATCAGCTTCATGATGTGACTCCCACCAACAATGTATCTGGACCACACTTGGCACACAGACCGCCCCCCCCCCCATGACCAGCAGAATACACACAATGGGAGTTGTAGTTCAAAGAGCACCCACCCCACCAATGATGGCTATGAACCAAACTTGGAACACAGACCCAACTTGACTGACAGAATATACTGGAGGAGTTTGGGGGGGGATTGATACAGCATGATGGGAATTGTAGTTCGCTCCACATCCAGAGAGCACAGTGAACCCCACCAATGGTGGATCTGAGCCAAAATTGGTGCACATATCCCCCATGACCAGCAGAACACACACAATGGGAGTTGTAGTTCAAAGAGCACCCACCCCACCAATGATGGCTATGGACCAAACTTGGAACACAGACCCAACTTGACTGAAAGGAGTTTGGGGGGATTGACACAGCATGATGGGAATTGTAGTTCGCTCCACATCCAGAGAGCACTGTGAACCTCACCAATGGCAGATCTGGACCAAAAGTGGCACACAGATCCCCCATGACCAGCAGAACACACACAATGGGAGTTGTAGTTCAAAGAGCACCCACCCCACCAATGATGATGATGATGATGATGATGATTAACTTTATTTATACCCCGCTAGCATCTCCCGAAGGACTCGATGCGGCTTACAAAGGCCAAGGCCACAAAACACAACATAATGATGGCTATGGACCAAACTTGGAACATAGACCCAACTTGACTGACAGAATATACTGGATGAGTTTGGGGGGGATTGACACAGCATGATGGGAATTGTAGTTTGCTCCACATCCAGAGAGCACTGTGAACCCCACCAATGGTGGCTCCGGACCAAAAGTGGCACACAGATCCCCCATGACCAGCAGAACACACACAATGGGAGTTGTAGTTCACCCTGCCTCCAAAGAGCATCCACCCCACCAATGATGGCTATGGACCAAACTTGGAACACAGGTCCAACATGACTGACGGAATATACTGGAGGAGTTTGAGGGGATTGACACTGCATGATGGGAATTGTAGTTTGCTCCACATCCAGAGAGCACAGTGAACCCCACCAATGGTGGATCTGGACCAAAAATGGAACACAGATCCCCCATGACCAGCAGAACACACACAATGGGAGTTGTAGTTCACCCTGCCTCACTTCACCAGTGATGGATATGGACTGAACTTGGCACACAGGTCCAACATGACTGACGGAATATACTGGAGGAGTTTGAGGGGATTGACACAGCATGATGGGAATTGTAGTACACTCCACAACCATAGAGCACAGTGAACCCCATCAGTGGCGGCTCTAGACCAAACTTGGCACCACAGACCACCCATGGCCAACAGAACACACTGGGGGGGGGGGGGGGGAATGAGCCAGCATGATTGGAGTTGTAGTTCACCCTGCATCCAGAGAGCATCGAGGCGTTCAACTAGAAGATAGCTGCAATATGGAAAAGAATTTTGGAATTTTTATGACATTGGATTCTCCCAGCTTGATTTTGGCTTTACTGGCACGTTAATGTATTCTTAAATGAATGTATTGATGATTTTGTATAATGTTATTAAAATGATTTTACTGTTTTAATTGCAATTGTATGGTGTATATGTTGCTAACATCATTTGGTGCTTATGTGAGGCCGCCCTGAGTCTCCTTAGGGGGAGAAGGGCGGGGTAGAAATGTACAAAATAAATAAATAAATGAATAAAGCCCAACAAAGATGGATTTGGCCCAAACCTGGCACACTAACCCTCCTGACCAGCGATAGCAACTAGTTCGGTTGGGAGGGTTTGGCCATGAATGATGGGAGTTTTAGTCCACCCACATGAAAAAAATACTATGAAGCCAACCAATGATGGATCTGGCCCAAACCTGGCACACTAACCCTCTTGACCAGCAATAACAACTAGTTGGGTTGGGGGTGGCCATGGATGATGGGAGTTTTGGTCCGCCCACATGAAAAGGAGACTGTGAGCCCCACCAATGATGAATCTGGACCAAATCTGACAGTCCACACACACCTTATGCATTTTCTAATGGAACCATTCATATAATCCAAAAACAAATGATATGTTGAATTATAGAATACCTAACCCGTGGCTGATGATGATGATGATGATGACGATTATTATTATTATTATTATTATTATTATTATTATTATTATTTATAAAATCATAGAATCAAAGAGTTGGAAGAGACCTCCTGGGCCATCCAGTCCAACCCATTCTGCCAAGAAGCAGGAATATTGCATTCAAAGCACCCCTGACAGATGGCCATCCAGCCTCTGTTTAAAAGCTTCCAAAGAAGGAGCCTCCACCACACTCCCACTGGGGCAGAGAGTTCCATTGCTGAATGACTCTCACAGTCAGGAAGTTCTTCCTCATGTTCAGGTGGAATCTCCTTTCATTCCTGCAGTTTGAAGGGGCAGAGAGTTCCACTGCTGAACGGCTCTCACAGTCAGGAAGTTCTTCCTCATGTTCAGGTGGAATCTCCTTTCTTGTAGTTTGAAGCCATTGTTCCGTTGCGTCCTAGTCTCCAGGGAAGCAGAAAGGAAGCTCCCTCCCTCCTCCTCCCTGTGGCTTCATCTCACATATTTATACATGGCTATTATATCTCCTCTCAGCCTTCTCTTCTTCAGGCTAAACATGCCCAGCTCCTTAAGCTGCTCCTCATAGGGCTTGTTCTCCAGACCCTTGATCATTTGAGTTGCCCTCCTCTGGACACATTCCAGCTTGTCAATATCTCTCTTGAATTGTGGTGCCTGGAATTGGACACAATATTCCAGGTAAAGTGGTCTAACCAAGGCGGAATAGAGCATGGGGAGCATGATTTCCCTGGATCTAGACACTCGGCTCCTCTTGATGCAGGCCAAAATCCCATTGGCTTTTTTTGCCGCCACATCACATTCCTGGCTCATGTTTAACTTGTTGTCCACGAGGACTCCAAGATCTTTTTCACACGTACTGCTCTCGAGCCAGGCATTGTCCCCCATTTTGTATCTTTGCATTTCGTTCTTCCTGCCAAAGTGGAGTATCTTGCATTTGTCTCTGTTGAACTTCATTTTGTTAGCTTTGGCCATTCATCCCTCTAATCTGTCAAGATCCCTTTGACTCCTGCTCCTGTCCTCTGGAGTCTTGGCTCTCCCTCCCCATTTGGTGTCGTCTGCAAACTTGATGATCCTGCCTTCTAGCCCTTCATCTCAGTCATGAATGAAGATCCTGACCAGGACCGGGCCCAGGACGGAACCCTCCAGATGGCCCTCCGCTCGTCACGTCATTCCAGGATGAAGAGGAGGAAGCCTTGGGGAGAATCACCCTCTGGGTTCGTCCCTTTAACCAATTCCAGATCCACCTTACCCTAGTTTTGTCTCGTCCACCTTGGACTAGTTTCCTTGCCAGAAGGTCATGGGGGACCTGGTCAAAGAAGGCCTTCCTGAAATCCAGGTACCATGCTTTTTCCTCTCCAAAACAGAGACTTGCAATAAAACCACTACAATACCTTTCCATCTGTTTCGCTTTCGATGAAGGCATTGCCCTCTTCCATTATGAGCTCTGCCTCCAAAATGAATTCATCCTGCAGTCTCCACATTTCTAGAATTGCAGTCATGTAAAACTTCAGCCGGGCATTTAGAAATACTATTAAATCACCCAAGGAAAAGGAGCAAAGGAATGGACTTCTAGGCCAGAGCCGTCTCCACTGTCTCCGCAATGCTGGAAAAGTGAAGGAAACCCTTGTTTTCGTGCCATTCCTTTTGTGGTGCCACGCAATCGATGATTTCTCCATACCGGGAGGGATAGGAATGCCTAAACGAAGCCGCAGACATTGCTACCTCCACTTTCCATAAATATTCAGCGCAGCCTGTCAACAGCAAGAGGCGCATTCGCCAGTTATGGTTTCGGAGAGGCAGGTTTAAGAGGGCAAATCGAACCAGAGAGCAGATCTATCTTTTTAATGCTCGAAGAGAAGGACGGGGTGATAAAATTGTCACAGCTTCAAAGTGAGATGGAGCACCTGCATAAAAGTAAGGAGGTCTGACGCCCCGATGGACCTGATAAATATTCACGCACATCAGGAGAGGGACAGGGCGCTTCTGCAATTCAAGGGGTGACCCCATAAAGCGGTCAGGAGAGAGGTCAATCCCCTCACATACAGAAGACGAGGGCTGGCATATTGGGGGAGACATAGACGCGCACAAGATGAGGTCCTCTGCATCCATCTCAAAGTTTCCTCCATCAGCCATCAAGCCCAGAAAGAAGAGGAGGAGGAGGAGGAGGAGGAGGTCATGGAAGAGGGAAGAAGTCATAAAGGATGGAAAGAAGAAAACAAGAGGGAGGAGGAGAGGAGGAAGAAGGAGAAAGGCAAAGGAGGAAGAAGGGAAGAAGATGGAGGAAGGAAGGAAGAGGGATGAGGAGGAAGACAAAAAAGAGGAGGAGAAGGTCATGGAAGAAGGGAAGAAAATGATGGAAAGAAGAAAAGGGAGAGGAAATGAGGAGGAAGAAGGAGGAAGGCAAAGGAGGAAGAGAAAGAAGGGGAAAAGATGTAAAGGAGAGGAGAAAGGAAGCAAGAGAGGAGGAGGAGGAAGAAGACAAGGAGGCCATGGAAGAAGGGAAGAAGACAGGATGGAAAGAAGAAAACAAGAGGGAGGAGAAGAGGAGAAAGAAGGAGGAAGGCAAAGGAGGAAGAAGGGAAGAAGATGTAAAGGAGAGTAGGAAGGAAGCAAGAGGGAGTAGGAGGAGGAGGCCATGGAAGAAGGAAAGAAGACAGGATGGAAAGAAGAAAACAAGAGGAAGGAGAGGAGGAGGAAAAAGGAGGAAGAAGAAGAAAGACAAAAAAGGAAGAAGAAGGAGAGGAGGAAAGAAGCAAGAGGGAGGAGGAGGAGGAGGAAGAAGAAGAGGAGGAGGAGGCTATGGAAGAAGGGAAGGAGACAGGATGGAAAGAAGAAAATAAGAGGGAGGAGAGGAAGAGGAAGAAAGAGGAAGAGGAAGAAAAGGTAAACAGGATGTGGAAGAAGGAAAGAAGATGTAAAGGAGAGGAGGAAGGAAGGAAGGAAGGAAGGAAGAGGAAGAAAGAAAAGGAAGAAAGAAAAGGATTATGGAAGAAGGAAAGAAAACATACAGGAAGGGAGGAAGGAAAGGAGGGAGGAGGAAGAAAAAGGGATTAGAAGAAAAGGCAAAGGAAGAGGTGGAAGAAAGGGAGGAAGATGCAAAGAAAAGGAAGAAAGAATCAAGAGGAAAAAGAAAGAAGGGGAAGAAGACAAAGAAAAGGAGGAGGCAGGGTAAAAAAGAAGGGAATGAAAGGTAGCAGCGGCAACAAGAAGATACAGATGATGAAGAAGAGATGAACAGGAGGGATTGAGAGTTGAGAAAGGAGGAGGAATATGAAGAAGATGGGGAAGAATAAAGATCTTGGCGTCTTTGTGGACAACAAGTGGAACATGAGCAAAGAGTGTGATGCAGTAGCTCAAAAAGCCAATGGGATTTTGGACATCCTCTAAAGGAGTCTAGTGTCCAGGTCGAGGGAAGAAGTCCTGTTGCCTCTCTCTTCTGCTTTGGTGAGGCTGTGTCCAATTGTGGGCCCCACAGTTCAAAAGAGAGATTGACAAGTTGGAAGGTGTCCAGAGTAAGAGGGCAACTAAAAGGATCCAAGGTCTAGAGACCATGAATGATCCTTCTGAGGAACGTCTTAAAGAGCTGGCTCTGTTTGGCCTGCAGAAGAGAAGGTTGGGAGGAGACATGAGAGGAGCCATGTATAAATATGTGAAAGGATGTTCCAAGGAAGAGGGAGCAAGGCTTCCTTTCTGCTGCCCTGGAGACCAGGACTCAATGGACCATGGAAAGGAAATTCCACCTGAACATGAGGAAGAACTTCCTCACCATAAGAAGGGCTGTTCATCAGTGGAGTGCGGTGGAAGCTCCTTCCTTGGAAGTTTTTAAACAGAAGTTGGGTGGCCATCTGTCAGGGATGCTTTGATTGTGCTTTTCCTGCATGGCAAAAGGGGGTTGGACTAGGTGGCCCATGTGGTCTCTTCATATGATTCTATGAAGTGGCAAAAAGATGGTTGAGGAGGAAGAAGGATATTGACAAGCTGGAATGTGTCCAGAGGAGGGCGACTAAAATGATCAAGAGTCTGGAGAACAAGCCCTATGAGGAGCGGCTTAAGGAGCTGGGCATGTTTAGCCTGAAGAAGAGAAGACTGAGAGGAGATATGATAGCCATGTATAAATATGTGAGGGAAAGTCACAGGGAGAAGAAGGCAAGCTTGTTTTCCGCTTCCTTGGAGACTAGGACGCAATGGAACAATGGCTTCAAACTACAAGAGAGGAGATTCCATCTGAACATTAGGAAGAACTTCCTGACTGTGAGAGCCGTTCAGCAGTGGAACTCTCTGCCCCGGAGTGTGGTGGAGGCTCCTTCTTTGGAAGCTTTTAAGCAGAGGCTGGATGGCCATCTGTCGGGGGTGATTTTCATATCGAGCTCTTTTGGGAGGGTCTTCCCAGCGGGGGAGATCCCTGAAGACCGCTAAAGGGGTCTTTGGCCTTGGTGAGCAGCCAGTGAACGCCAATCCAAAAGGACGCAAAAATATTAAAAATCAAGCTCACCAGGCTGAAGAGGTATGTGACCGAAGCGTTTATTCTGCGATTCAGCTGAAAAGGATGTGTTACAGGGATATTTCCTCCATAAGCATACAGTACAGTGATTTTCAGGCATATTTATGCAGGTAAAACAAAGAAAACCTGGTTTGAAACTCCCGCCCGCCTTCTGTCAGTTTCCTTCGCCCTGATTGGCTGGCTCTGGAACAGCTGGGAGGAGGCTTGGCCGCTTGTCCCGCCTCCCCTCCAATCGCAGGGCACTGTCGCTTCCAGGGGGCCAATCAAAGCCCTTAGAGCGCCTCTGAAGATTGTCCAATCAGCGGCCAGGAGGCGGGACGTGGTTTGACAGCTCAGAGGGGCGGAGCGCCTGGGAGGCGTCCGCCAGCTGATTGAAAGTCTTTGTCCTTACACGGCAGGGTGGCAGACGGGAGAAACAAAGGATTTCCTGATTTCTGATTGCAGATGTGTATAGGCATGAAAAAGGGGCTATGGGTGGCATTTGGATCTCAAACCCTGTAGACAAAGGGGACCCTTAGTCACAAAGGAGCTTACACAAATACCATGATTGATTTAATCAGTCCGTTTTCCGGGTTTCGGTTGACCCATCCCTGGCTTGTTTGTCTGACTCTGAAAACAAACCTTGAGAATATTGTCAACCCTGATCCATGCAAAATGTCAATATGAATGGGGTCTTTCTGAGGAAATTGGATTTCCTCAGCTGCAGCCTCAGGTCACAGCCTTTCTTAGTAGGGTAAAGTTCAGAGGGGAAAAGTAGGGAAAAGGGCAAGGGTACATCTCATAGATTTCATATTATACATTTCATATACATTCTTCATAAATCCTCATAAGTTTCATAGATTTCATAGGGGGATCCCCATCCCATCCCATCCCAGCAAAGTTTATTAGAAGCAATAACAATTGATAAAAGCACTCATCGGAAATTGAGGTATGGTCTTCTTGGCAAGGGCGCACGCACAGGTGGAGACTATTCTCTCCAAGAGGCCTGGCTCAGAGTCCGTGGAGGAAGTTCATGACGATAGGGCACCAAGTCAATCAGTGAGGGCAAAGAGATCCGCAAGGAATTCACAAATGGTGGAGAGTGGGGCAATGTCCTTTAGAGAACTGCATCTCCCAGTCGAGACCCGGGAACCCGCCTGGCCCCCTCCCTGGGGCTCCTGCAGCTGGCTGCCGCAGGTCCCAGGCGGCCAGGATCAATGTGGAGCGAGCGCTGCCGCGGAGAAGCGGAAAACCCAGCCAACTGACAATCAGCTGTTTCTCTGCAAGACAGAAGCACTCAAGACAAAACTAATTTTTCCTCGGGTGGAGCAGCCCAAAACAAGAAAAGGAAGATGGCAGTTAGGCTTAGAGTTAGTCATAGAAAAAT
This sequence comes from Anolis sagrei, assembly GCF_037176765.1. Classification (NCBI taxonomy): domain Eukaryota; kingdom Metazoa; phylum Chordata; class Lepidosauria; order Squamata; family Anolidae; genus Anolis; species Anolis sagrei. The sequence goes on from NC_090030.1 coordinate 1,597,832, forward strand.
ATAAAACTGGAACGGTGGCGATCCGCCATGTTAAGTGTTTTCGTGGATAGCGGGGTTTGTAATGGCGGTTTCCGTATCCGCGATCAGATCGAACGCAGATTCGGGGTCCGGGGGGCACCTGGAGGCGCCCCCCGCGGGCTCACGGCCCTCCGGAGCCCAGAAAGGAGTTTATTGAGGTGTTTTTGGAGTTTGAGCCAAAAAGGGATACAAAAGTAACATGCGGAGAGATAGAAAGTTTCAAGTTTCAAGCACTTTATTAGGGAAAGATACAAAGTCAAGGGAGAGGGGAAGTTAGCTGAAGTTGCAGGCATTCCTGGTCTTGGAGCTAGCGGCTGGGGCGCATTCCATCTGTTGGCCTCAAAGCTTGGCCCAGGAACTGCGGAACTCCCTGCTGCAGTTCACACTAATGTAAAGGCGGGGCTACCAGCTGCGCTCGCCGTCAATTTGAATGCAATATTCCTGCTTCTTGGCAGAATGGGGTTGGACTGGATGGCCCAGGAGGTCTCTTCCAACTCTTTGATTCTATGATTCTATGAAGAGAAAGGAGGAGGGAGAGGAAGAAGAAGGAAAGAGGAGGTGCAGGAGGAAAGGAGAGGGCAACTGAGATGGAGGCACCCAAGACTGCGCAAGGGCTGAAGGAAACCTTTGCAGCTCATAGCATTTTCCTGCTGGATATGTTTGTCCGCTTCTCCTGCCGAGGGGCCTCCGAGGGGCTCCCTCGTATCTCAAACTTCCTGAAGCCACAAGCTCTTAGCAGGATGAGTAATGGATGGAGTTGGGAAGATGAAAGCGATTGAGCCTGGTGGGAGCATCCTAAATGGAGGAGGCTCTGTTGCCGGTCCCTGGCCATCGGCCCATCGCTCCATAAAGGCAGCCTCGGGGCAAACTCTGCCGGCCTGGAAGGGCCTCGCACATCACAGTTGCTTCATCGGAGATCATGTTCCTCCAGCTGAATGCAAAATGCCTTGTGTTGCAATAAAAGCAAGATTTCTGGCCCCGTTGTGACCCTTCCCCTGAGTTATCTTAATCCCTTATTAGAAGCTAGAGATGCAAAATCTCCAATCCCTAAGTAATTTAATTGACAGTGATCGTAGCAAATGGCTTTGTTGTCTTTTCTGTTTGCTTCGGCCATTGCGCAATGCATGGGTTGAGACCCTGGTTGTGTAATCACTACAAATCCTGTGTGGTGTCTCAGCAAGGCTTGGATTTACCTGTGCATAAGCATAGTAGCGCACCTCTACAACGTTGGTTCAATGGCTCTCCTCGTGGTGGGACGAACACAGGGGTGGCTCAACCCATTAAGCAAAGGAAGCATTTGCAGTATAGTTGATTTTGCCCAGGGCGCTCTTGAGGTGCTTTTGGGGGGAAATAGACCTTGACATATGCAAGTTATAGTTACTGGGATGGATAGTTCACCTACAATCAAAGAGCATTCTGAACTCCACCAAGGATGGAATTGAACCAAATATGGCACACCGAACTCCCACGACAAACAGAAAATATATATATCAGTGATTGGTTTGGGGGGGGGGGCACCAAAATACTGTTTGTTTACCATTGAAAATTACCTAGGGCCACCTCTGGACGAACAACACGGTTACTTGATCTCATGAGTATTATAAATTGTATGAACGCATGTATGAACGAGAAGAAAATATGACCAAAGAGAGCTAACCAAGTGGAAGCTCACTGCTAATCCCATGCCTGAGATATTGACAAGCTGGAATGTGTCCAGAGGAGGGCGACTAAAATGATCAAGGGTCTGGAGAACAAGCCCTATGAGGAGCGGCCTAAGGAGCTGGGCATGTTTAGCCTGAAGAAGAGAAGGCTGAGAGGAGATATGATGATGGCCATGTATAAATAGATGAGAGGAAGTCACAGGGAGGAGGGAGCAAGCTTCCTTTCTGCTTCCTTGGAGACTAGGACGCAAGGGAACAGTGTCTTCAAACTACAAGAAAGGAGATTCCATCTGAACACGAGGAAGAACTTCCTGACTGTGAGAGGCGTTCAGCAGTGGAACTCTCTGCCCCGGAGTGTGGTGGAGGCTCCTTCTTTGGAAGCTTTGAAACAAACGCTGGATGGCCATCTGTCAGGGGTGCTTTGAATGCAATATTCCTGCTTCTTCACAGAATGGGGTTGGACTGGATGGTCTAGGAGGTCTCTTCCAACTCTTTGATTCTATGATTCTATGATTCTCTGACTTTCCTCAGTGAAGATAAAGAGGTGAACATCTCAAAGTAAACCCACACCTCACAAGAAGACATGACTCACTAGAAAAAGATGAGAATGAAAGCAAAAGGCAAAGAAGAAGATGGAACCACAGGTAAATAGATGCCATAAGGGAAGCCATGTCCCTTTTTGCAAGAGCTGAGTAGGACTGTTGCCTTGGAGGTGTCTCATTCATAGAGGCTCCATGCTACAGATCAATAGATGACTTGAAGACACCAACACACATGTGCAAACTTGAGTTTCCAAGACTTGAGTAGGGCTCTTGGAGGTCTCTCGTTGGATGGCGACCAGAGTTCTTGGAGGTCTCTCATTGCTAAGTCCATCATCATAGGTGATTCCTTGTGGCCGTGTCTGATTGCCTTCCAAATGTAGGGACTTGGCGATGGGTCCGTAGGTGACTGTAAAGACCTATTCTTGATCTGCATGTTCTTTTGCAATGAGAGCATTAATTTCCAGATGGGTGGCAGTCCTGACAAGGGTTGGCTTGATGCTCCTTGCTCTTGACACGTCTCTCCCAGATTCACCCTCTTTAAAGATTACACCAGGGATCCCATCAGGTCCGCTGGCTTTGTTATTTTAAACCCCTCTTTAAATCTCTCTTTTTGTCCAGTAACATTCTTAAGTTGGGAGTAGAGTAACTGCTTTGGGAGAAGGTGATCTTTGGGCATTCAGACAACGTGGCCTTCAGTCCAGCGGAGTTGATGGCAAGGGATCATTGCTTCAACGCTGCTGGTCTTTGCTTCTTCCAGAACTCTTGACATTTGTTTAGCAGTTCCTAGAGATTGACAGGGTTTTACAGAGGCAATGCTGGTGGAATCATTCCAGAAGTTGAGAGTGACATCTGTAGATGGTCCACATTTTGCAGGCATATAACAGGGTTGGGAGGGCAATTTATTTATTTATTTACTTCACTTGTATACCGCTCTTCTCAGCCCTCCGGTGACTCAGAGCGGTTAACAACCAATTCAACAGTACAAAACAGATCATTAGTCAATTAAAACAGCAATATCAATTAATTCACATCAAAACATCAATACAACAATACAACAAAATAACAAGATAACAATCCATCACGTCTCATCAATAGAATCAGCATCCACTCATTGTCCATTAATTCATATTCCAATAATCAATCAATTGCACTGCTTAGTTGAAAGCCTGTTCAAAGAGCCAGGTCTTCACTCTCTTCCGGAATGCCAGATAGGAGGGGGCCGATCTGATGTCTGTAGGAAGGGCGTTCCACAGCCGAGGGGCCACTACTGAGAAGGCCCTGTCTCTCGTCCCCGCCAGGTGTACTTGTGAAGCTGGCGGGACCAAGAGCAGGGCTTCCCGAGACGATCTTAACGTCCTAACTGGTTCATAGGAGGAGATGCATTCGGACAGATAGGTCGGGCCAGAACCATTTAGGGCTTTAAAGGCTAAAGCCAGCACTTTGAATTGTGCCCGGTAGCAATTGGCAGCCAGTGGAGCTGGCGCAACAGAGGAGTAGTATGCTCCCTGAGTGCCACTCCTGTTAGCAACCTGGCTGCCGATCGTTGGACCATTTGAAGCTTCTGAGCACTCTTCAGAGGCAACCTCATGTAGAGAGTGTTGCAGTAGTCTATACAGAATGTAACTAGAGCATGGACTACCGTGGCCAAGTCAGACTTCCCAAGGTACGGGCACAGCTGGCACACAAGTTTTAGCTGTGCGAATGCTCCCCTGGTCACCGCTGAAACCTGGGGTTCCAGGCTCAGTGATGAGTCCAAGATCACACCCAAACTGTGAACCTGCGTCTTCAGGGGGAGTGGAACCCCGTCCAACACAGGCTGTTAACCCTATGCCCTTCATAGCATCTTCATCAACAAGAATCTTGGTCTCCCTACAGATGTCCTGATCCTCAAACACTACCTGCTTTATTTGAGGAAATGCTGCACCTGCATAGCTCAGACGGTGTTGTATTTCAGTGTTGATGTTGACTTCTGTGGAGAGGTGGCTGCCAAGGGAGCGGGAATGGTCAATGTTTTCTAACATTACACCATTAAGCACTATGTCTGGCATTATGGAGTGATTGATAGATTCCTTTTGCTAAAAAAGCACTTGGGTTTTCTCGATGTTCAATGAGAGGCTGAGCATTTTGTATGCTTTTGCAAAGGTGTTTACATGATGATGATGATGATGATGATGATGATGATGATAAACTTTATTTGTGTTCTGCCCTATCTTCCCAAGAGGACTCAGGGTGGATTCCAACATAACAATGGCAAACATTCAATGCCTACATAAAATACATGATAGAATCATAGAATCATAGAATCAAAGAGTTGGAAGAGACCTTTTGGGCCATCCAGTCCAACCCCATTCTGCCAAGAAGCAGGAATATTGCATTCAAATCACCCCTGACAGATGGCCATCCAGCCTCTGCTTAAAAGCTTCCAAAGAAGGAGCCTCCACCACACTCCGGGGCAGAGAGTTCCACTGCTGAACGGCTCTCACAGTCAGGAAGTTCTTCCTCATGTTCAGGTGGAATCTCCTCTCTTGTAGTTTGAAGCCATTGTTCCATTGCGTCCTAGTCTACAGGGAAGCAGAAAGGAAGCTTGCCCCCTCCTCCTCCCTGTGGCTTCCTCTCACATATTTATACATGGCTATCATATATCCTCTCAGCCTTCTCTTCTTCAGGCTAAACATGCCCAGCTCCTTAAGCCGCTCCTCATAGGGCTTGTTCTCCAGACCCTTGATCATTTTAGTCGCCCTCCTCTGGACACATTCCAGCTTGTCAATCTCTCTCTTGAATTGTGGTGCCCAGAATTGGACACAATATTCCAGATGTGGTCTAACCAAAGCAGAATAGAGGGGTAGCATTACTTCCTTAGATCTAGACACTATGCTCCTATTGATGCAGGCCAAAATCCCATTGGCTTTTTTTGCCGCCTAACATAAAATCCCAGGCAAACCCCACATATAAAAGTAGCATTAAAACCTAACATCAAATTAAAACCTGTGGCTTGTAGGTCTTCTTCTAGATGAGCATAGACTACGTTATCATCATCATATTGGAGTTCTATAACAGGGGTCTCTCATTGATAAGTACATCATAATTTGAAGATGATTTGATGGCCAATAACCACAAGAAGGGTCTCTTCTTGCTACATTTATCATTCTTCAAATTTTCCTCCTTTCCCAGGCCTCTGAGAGGGAGAACTTCATTTCCCTCTTCATTACGTAATTTGTTTTGTCCCCCATTGCTTAATTTGTACAATGCCATAAAAAGTAAAATATCTTCTGAATCCTTCCCCTTATGGGTTCAGCTTGAAGCCAAAGTGCACTCTTGGCTTCCTTTCAAAGGCAAGGATAGTTTTTGGTTTTTTAGAAAATATATATATTTATAGCAGATATTTATTGTGCGTGAAAGAGATACGGACAGAGCATTGGGACAAAACAATAGTGTGGGTTACGTAATTTCTAAGAAACCTGGTTATGGTTAGAGTATCCCCTTCCATTAGAGCTCTGGTCATCTCCCACACATCGGTCTTTCTGGCATCAGTTTAAAAATCTATATCCATTCAAACAACTTTTGGGGAAATAATGGAATGCTTAATGCATCTGTCTGGGTTATGTTGACTACATTTGAGCAGATGTTCCAATTGGAGGCATGAAATACTTGCAAATGCAGACATGGAAATGTGCTTCGAGATTTACATTTTTACATATCTGTGATTTGCATTGGCATTATTTACCAGAGGAAGCAAAAGATCTTGTAAAGCTACAATTATCACAGTGCCATAAGCATTGAGCCATGGCAATTAAAAGTGGTATCAAACTGCATTAAGTCTACAGTGTAGACCAGTGTAGGCTCTCCAGACATTTTGGTCTCCACTCTGGGTGTGTCTACACCAGGCATGATGACATGATGGCAACAGTCTTGGACAGCAATGGCTCCCAAAGTGACCCATTTAAGGTGGACCTGGGTGTCAAATAGGGATGATGTGTTATTGCCCCAACTTTATTCTCCATCTTCATCGCTATGATCCTTCACCTTGATGACGGAAAGCTTCCCACTGGAGTGGAAATCATCTCTCGGACAGATGGCAAGCTGTTTAACCTCAGCAGACTGAAAGCCAAAACCAAGGTTACAACAACATCTGTTATAGAACTCCAATATGCTGATGACAATGTCATCTGTGCCCATTCAGAAGAAGACCTACAAGCCACTCTAAACACCTTCGCAGAAGCATACGAGAAGCTCGGCCTGTCATTAAACATCGATAATCAAAGTGCTCTTCCAGCAGTCACCAGCCAGTCCCTCTCCAATGCCAGCGATACAGCTTAATGGTGTAACATTAGAAAACGTTGACCATTACCGCTCCCTTGGCAGCCACCTCTCCACCAAAGTCAGCATCGACACTGAAATACAACACCGCATGAGCTCTGCAAGTGCAGCATTTTTCCGAATGAAGCAGAGAGTGTTTGAGGACCAGGACATCCATAGGGATACCAAGGTGCTTGTCTATAAAGCCATTGTCCTCCCAACCCTGCTCTATGCCTGTGAGACGTGGACTGTCTACAGACGTCACACTCAACTCCTGGAACGATTCCATCAGCGCTGCCTCTAGAAAATCCTGCAAATCTCTTGGGAAGACAAGCGGACAAACGTCAGCGTGCTGGAAGAAGCAACGACCACCAGCATTGAAGCGATAGTCCCCCGCCATCAACTCCGCTGGACTGGCCACGTTGTCCAGATGCCCGACCACCGTCTCCCAAAGCAGTTGCTCTACTCCGAACTCAAGAACGGAAAATGAAAGTTGGTGGGCAGGAAAAGAGATTGAAAGACGGGCTCAAAGCCAACCTTAAGAACTCTGGCATAGACACTGAGAACTGGGAAGCCCTGGCCCTTGAGCGCTCCAGCTGGAGGTCAGCTGTGACCAGCAGTGCTGCAGAATTTGAAGAGGCACGAATAGAGGGTGAAAGAGAGAAACGTGCCAGGAGGAAGGCGCGTCAAGCCAATCCTGACCGAGAACGCCTTCCACCTGGAAACCAATGCCCTCACTGTGGGAGAAGATGCAGGTCAAGAATAGGGCTCCACAGTTACCTCCAGACCCACCAGTACACTGACCGTGGAAGACTATACTACTCGGCCAACGAAGGATCACCTAAGTAAGTAACTACACCAGGCATGGGCAAACGTCACCCCTCCAGACGTTTTGGTCTCCACTCTGGGTGTGTCTACACCAGGCATGAGTAAACTTCAATCCTCCAAATGTTTTGGTCTCCACTCTGGGTGTGTCTACACCAGACATGGGCAAACTTCTGCCCTCCAGGTGTTTTTGTCTCCACTTTGGATGTGTCTACATCAGGCATGGGCAAACTTGGGCCCTTCAGATGTTTCCACTCCATTCCGGGTGTGTCTACACCAGGCATGGGCAAAATTCAATCCTCCAGATGTTTTGGTCTCCACTCTGGGTGTGTGTACACCAGGCATGGGCAAACTTCAGCCCTCCGGATGTTTCCACTCCACTCTGGGTGTGTCTGCACCAGGCATGGGCAAACTTCAGCTCTCCAGATGTTTTGGTCTCCACTCTGGGTGTGTCTACACCAGGCATGGGCAGACTTGGGCCCTCCAGGTATTTTGGACTCCAACTCCCAAAATTCCTAACAGCCAGTAGTTGTTGGGAATTTGGGAGCTGGAGTCCAAAACACCTGGAGGCCCCAAGTTTGCCTATGCCTGGTGTAGACACACCTAGAGTCACCAAAGCGGGTTTTATGCCATTCTAATGCTCTTCTGTGTAAGTAAAATTCATTGGAGTTGGGAAAACAATACAGATCTTCCTTGATTCCAGGTGAGTGCAGCAGCCTCCAAGTTTTGGAACTGCTACCAAGGGCTTGGGAAAGTCGAAGTTAAGCCAACATAAATTTAGAAGTAAACAAACTATTTTTTATAAAAAGAAATGCAATTCCGTAATTATTTCAAAACATTGATTTATTGGGCCTGTCTTTGCAAGATGAATCTTCTTACCAGTCGGGGCCAGTTGCCTTCTGGGTAGGATCCAAAAGCTCCGCCGAATCAGGTCAAAACAATACCTGGAAGAGCCCTCTAAATCACCCAAAGAGGAGGCAGGCAGGCGTTTGGGCCACATCCCATCCTTGCAAAAGTGTTTACGGCTTTGTTTTTCTCCAAGGAAATCCAAGCCAAAGTGGCTGGACACAATCACCATTTTTAAAGGATCCTTTAAAAAAATGTGAAATATAATTCTTCAAATGCCAAGGAACCTTGATGAGAATTTCCACAGTTCCAGACAGATTCTGCACAAATTTCGGAAACCACTTCTTTGTGCAGAAAATAATATCCTAGTGCAGAAATAAGATTTCCTGTGCAAAGAAAATGCCTGTTTTCTTTATAACTGCAGACTTCATTCTACACCAAATGTGCATGTGATTGGATTGCACAGAAAACAGCATTTTTCCACCCAGAAAACATAGGACAAGCTGGAATGTGTCCAGAGGAGGGCGACTAAATGATCAAGGGTCTGGAGAACAAGCCCTATGAGGAGCGGCTTAGGGAACTGGGCATGTTTAGCTACTTTTGCTAAATATGTAAAATTGTGTATGATAGCACAACATATTGAAACGAAAGTCTTCCGGCCCCATAATGTCACAAAGTGGCACTAGAGGAGATATTTTGTTGGAAGTAGATAAATGAAACTGTGGATACAGGTGGTCGTTTGGATATGGAAGTCATACTGTATTGGAGGGAGTGCCAACTTCTTCTCCTTCTCCTTCTCCTTCTTCTCTTTCTCCATCTCCTCCTCCTCCTCCTCCTCCTCCTCCTTCTCCTCCTTCTCCTTCTTTTTCTCCTCCTCTTCCTCCTCCTCCTTCCCCTAATCCTCCTCCTTCTTTTTCTCCTTCTCCTCTCCTCCTCCTCCTCCTTCTTTTTCTCCTTCTCTCCTCCTCCCCCTTCTCCCCCTCCTCCTCCTCCTCCTTCTTTTTCTCCTTCTCCTCTCCTCCTCCTCCTCCTTCTTCTTTTTCTCCTTCTCCTCTCCTCCTTCTCCTCCTTCTCCTTCTTTTTCTCCTTCTCCTCTCCTCCTTCTTTTTCTCCTCCTCTTCCTCCTCCTTCTCCTCCTTTTTCTCCTTCTCCTCCTTCTTCTTTTTCTCCTTCTCCTTCTCCTCTCCTCCTCCTCCTCCTCCTCCTTCTTTTTCTCCTTCTCCTCTCCTCCTCCTCCTTCTTTTTCTCCTCCTCTCCTCCTCCTCCTCCTCCTCCTCCTTCTTTTTCTCCTCCTCTTCCTCCTCCTCCTTTTTCTCCTTCTCCTCCTCCTTCTTTTCCTCCTCCTCCTCCTCTTCTCCTCCTCTTCCTCCTCCTCCTCCTCCTCCTCCTCCTTCTTTTTCTCCTTCTCCTCTCCTCCTCCTCCTCCTTCTTTTTCTCCTTCTCCTCTCCTCCTCCTCTTTCTCCTCCTCTTCCTTCTTTTTCTCCTCCTCTCCTCCTCCTCCTCCTCCTCCTTCTTTTTCTCCTCCTCTTCCTCCTCCTCCTTTTTCTCCTTTTCCTCCTCCTTCTTTTCCTCCTCCTCCTCCTTCTTTTCCTCCTCCTCCTCCTCTTCTCCTCCTCTTCCTCCTCCTCCTCCTTCTTTTTCTCCTTCTCCTCTCCTCCTCCTCTTTCTCCTCCTCCTCCTTTTTCTCCTCCTCTCCTCCTCCTCCTCCTCCTCCTCCTCCTCCTCCTCCTCCTTCTTTTTCTCCTCCTCTTCCTCCTCCTCCTTTTTCTCCTTTTCCTCCTCCTTCTTTTCCTCCTCCTCCTCCTTCTTTTCCTCCTCCTCCTCCTCTTCTCCTCCTCCTCCTCCTCCTCCTCCTTTTTCTCCTTCTCCTCTCCTCCTCCTTCTCCTTCTTTTTCTCCTCCTCCTCCTTCTTCTCCTCCTCCTCCTCCTTCAGTTGGAACTGGGCAGTGTCCTAATGCTTGTTTCCAGGAAGATGTGGCTGTTACTTTACTATGTAAAGGATCCAACAAAGTGGCCAATTGATGTCAGGATTGATACACAATCAGACAGGTACATAATGCCACCAATGCACATTACTCATGTTGTACATCAGAACATTAGTTAGGAATGATCAATCCACATTGGTGGACCCCAGTTGGGAGTTTATTGGTGCATTGATATTTGGTTGTGCATTTTTGCTATTGACTAGTAGGATTTCTTACCTCTTCTATCATGCTGTACATTGCATATGCTGATGTAGGCTACGTAGCGAATGATGGAGCCTTCTGGGGTGCCATTGGATGCTCACTTTCCTCATCTCAAGAGGCAAGATGGCTAAAAGAGAGTGAGGAAAAACTATGTGGAGTTGGTTGAGACTCCGGTGAAAAGCTATAGCAAAATGGGTTGCAGGATATTTTGATTGGTTTGATACATAATGTTGGGGATTTTTTTTTAATCCTTCTACTACCTGGAACCCAAAAGTTTGTAATTTTCCTTAATGAAAGTATGCCATGTTAAACCTTGCAATTTGCAGACTGCCAAAACATGGCATTTCCATAATCAACGTGGTCCCCACCAAAGGACCGGGGGGCAAACGCAATCATGGTAATTGAATGCATCCATCAAAGGCCCACAGATTTTGTCGTTCAGCATTTCCAGTCATCTGTGCTCAGCATTTTCGATCAAACTAGACACAATTTTTTTAAAAACCCACAAACACAAACTCCAGAGTACCTTGGACTCCATGAAAGGGTCCGGCTCATTTGTCAGGCTGTCAAGACGTCTCCCTGAAGCCAAAAGGATGGTCTGCCTCATGTTGAGCAAATTTCGTTTTGTGTGAATTAATTATCATTGACGAAAAGGACAGCTCAGGGCTTCCTCGAATGAAATCAACCCACTGAAGCATCTGCCTGACTTCCCTGGAATAAAACAGGAATGATAACCTTTCCCAGAATTTAACCATATTGTGTAACAACCCATCTTGGAGACTCTGGTGAAGAAAAGGTTGTGGTCATTGTGAAACGGGTTGAATTCCTGAAATTAGGAATCTTAAGAAGTTGTTTGAAGTGCTTCTCCAAGGAGGCAAGAGGGACCCATCCATCCACTTTTGTATATATGGTTTGGGACCTCCATAAAAACAGATGTGCATCATGTAATTGTGTCTCTTGGTGCCACAATCACCCAAAAATCCAGGTTTGTGGAGTTGGAGTCATGGAATCAGATGGAAATTGGGACAAAGTCAAGGAATCTTACTCCAACTTCAAAATAATTAAAATACATATATGAGAGGAGAGAGGAGATTCCATCTGAACATTAGGAAGAACTTCCTGACTGTGAGAGCCGTTCAGCAGTGGAACTCTCTGCCCCGGAGTGTGGTGGAGGCTCCTTCTTTGGAAGCTTTTAAGCAGAGGCTGGATGGCCATTTGTCAGGGGTGATTTGAATGCAATATTCCTGCTTCTTGGCAGAATGGGGTTGGACTGGATGGCCCAAGAGGTCTCTTCCAACTCTTTGATTCTATGATTCTATGATTCTATGTACAGTGGGCACCCCCGGTGGCGCAGTGGCTTAAAGCACTGAGCTGCTGAGCTTGCTGATTGAAAGGTCACAGGTTCGATTCCGGGGAGCGGCGTGAGCTTCCGCTGTCAGCCCTAGCTTCTGCCAACCTAGCAGTTCGAAAACATGCAAACATGAGAGTAGATCAATAGGTACCGCTCCGGCGGGAAGGTAACGGCGCTCCATGCAGTCATGCCGGCCACATGACCTTGGAGGTGTCTACAGACAACGCTGGCTCTTCGGCTTAGAAATGGAGATGAGCACCACACCCCAGAGTCAGACATGACTGTACTTAATGTCAGGAGTCTAACTTTACCTTACAGTGGGTTTAGTGTTGCAAGACTCCCATGAAAATAGAACAATTGTAGGAGGGGGAACTACTATTATCCATAGGAATCTCAAAGTCCTTCAGGACAACATTAAGGGCAACCTTCAGAAGAGGAAGAAAGAGTAGAAGGAGGACAAGAAGAAGAAGGACAACAACAAGAAGGACAAGAATGTATTTATTTGTTTATTTATTTACAGTATTTATACCTTGTCCTTCTCAACCTGAAGAGGACTCAGAGCACCTTACAGAATGCACATACAGCAAACATTCAATGTCAATTATACAATTAACAAGGACAGACAACACAAACAGAGGTAAAGGCAGTTTTTCCCATCTTATTTTTGGCATCTTGGAGGCTATGTTTGACTCCGGCCACAGGGGGTGCTGTTGCTCCATCTTCCATGCCAAGGAAGATTGGTGTCCTTTAAGTATGGCTTTATTACCTTCCCACTAAAAGTGGTATCTATTTTATCTACTCGCTTTTCTGCTTTTGACCTGCTAGTTGAGCAGGAGAGCTGGGGCTAATGGCAGGTGCTTGGCTCAACCCGGGCCAGGACTCTTGACTTATCTGATTGGAAGGATTTTTCTGCAGCACAGTGGTTTAGCTTGTTGTGCTAAGCCCGGCAAGAAGGTGTAGTCGTGGAAAAAGAAAAGAAGTGTGTCAACAACAAGAAGAAAGAAAAGTAGTAGTAGTATAAAAAGGAGGAGAAGTAGTAATAGTATTAGAAAAAGAAAGACTACTACAAAAACAAGGAGGACAAGAAGATGTAGTAGTAGAAAATGAAAAGAAGAAAAGGAATGGCAACAAGAAAGAAGAACAAGAAGTAGTAGTCATAGAAAAAGAAGGAGGAGGAGTAGGAAAAGAAAAAGGAGGAGGACAAGAAGACAAAAAGAAGAAGAAGGACAACAAGAAGGACAAGAAGTAGTAGTAGTCATAGAAAAAGAATAAGACAAGAAGAAGTAATAGTAGAAAAGAAGAATGACAACAAGAAGAAGCAATAGTAGAAAAAGGACAAGTAGTAATAGTAGAAAAAGAAGAAGAAAAGAAAGAACACGAAGAAAAACAACAACAAAAGCAACAAGAAAGAGAAGAAGGAGCATAAGAAGGTGATGATGATGGTGATGACAATGATGATGAAGAAGGAAGAGTTGAAGGGACTCGGTTGTTTCCTCCTAATGAAATTTCATTTTGGCCTTCACTTTTCAAGCTTTTCAGTAATTTCACATTTCAGTTGGGCATTTAGAAAAGCACCTTAAGCCTCCAAAGAAGAGCAGCAGTCCAGGTACAATGCACAAAATAAACATAAACATAACCAAAGAAAAGAGGAGTTCCAAATGTGTACCATTTTCCACGTCTCAATATTTTTAGCGGGGGAAATCCGGAGAGTGAAGGAGAAACGCATGTGAGGAGCAGGCATCTCCTGGGAAGAAGTCAGGAAAACGACTTTCTGTTGCGTGGAGCATTTGTTGAATGAAACGCTTGTGCGGCGATCCCATAATAAATCGTCTGCCGATTAAATTGTGTGTAACGTGCATTATGATGGAAGAGCTCAAATCACCGGGGAGCACATGTAGACACTCACTCTCTCCCCAACAAATGCATTAAAGTCCTTTAGCACTCGTTTTATATTCCTCTCCGAAACGAATGAAGGCGCACACAGATAAATCCTGCTCGGCTTTTATGTGGCAGTTGACAAAGTTATGGCTCAGCCGGTTTCAGGGGAGGCGAGGAGGCTCTCAGACCTCTTTCCTGGCTCTCCCCGAAGGTGAGCAGTCCATATTTACGCTTTTACTGCCTCCTAAACCTAATCCAATTCCTCTGGAAAGAGCCTGACAACTCTGAATGCTTTTGAAAAAGAGGGATGGGAAGAGATTGTTTTCCAAGGCAACCATTTACAACCGTTTCCATAAGTCAAATACTTTAAAAATAAAATAAGAATGTTTAGTTTCCAGGTGTATATTGTGTTTATTTATTTATTTATTTACTTTGCTTATATAGAATCCTAGAATCAAAGAGTTGGAAGAGGCCTCCTGGGCCATCCAGTCCAACCCCATTCTGCCAAGAAGCAGGAATATTGCATTCAAATCACCCCTGACAGATGGCCATCCAGCCTCTGTTTCAAAGCTTCCAAAGAAGGAGCCTCCACCACACTCCGGGGCAGAGAGTTCCACTGCTGAACGGCTCTCACAGTCAGGAAGTTCTTCCTAATGTTCAGATGGAATCTCCTCTCTTGTAGTTTGAAGCCATTGTTCCATTGCGTCCTAGTCTCCAAGGAAGCAGGAAACAAGCTTGCTCCCTCCTCCTCCCTGTGGCTTCCTCTCACATATTGATACATGGCCCTCATCATGTCTCCTCTCAGCCTTCTCTTCTTCAGGCTAAACATGCCCAGCTCCTTAAACCACTCCTCATAGGGCTTGTTCTCCAGACCCTTGATCATTTCATAGAATAATAGAATCATAGAATCAAAGAGTTGGAAGAGACCTCATGGGCCATCCAGTCCAACCCCATTCTGCCAAGAAGCAGGAATATTGCATCCAAATCACCCCTGACAGATGGCCATCCAGCCTCTGTTTCAAAGCTTCCAAAGAAGGAGCCTTCACCACACTCCGGGGCAGAGAGTTCCACTGCTGAACGGCTCTCACAGTCAGGAAGTTCTTCCTCATGTTCAGATGGAATCTCCTCTCTTGTAGTTTGAAGCCATTGTTCCGCGTCCTAGTCTCCAAGGAAGCAGAAAACAAGCTTGCTCCCTCCTCCTCCCTGTGGCTTCCTCTATACTGCTGCTCTCAGCCCGGGGTCAACTCACAGCGGTGTACAACATAGAAAGAACAAAATTCAAATTCAAGACATAATATAAAATAATCCACAATCCAGCATTAAACAAAAAACATCATCATCAAAAATCATCATCATTACTTTGAAAGCCATTCAGCGTCGTCTCATCGTCCAAACCACAATCCAGTATCATTTTCCGTTGTTCCATTCCTGTCATCATTACCAATCATTGCACTTCTTGTTCGAACGCATTCTTGAACAGCCAAGTCTTTAATTTCCTGCGGAATATCATCAGGGAAGGAGCCAGTCTAATGTCCACGGGAAGGGTGTTCCACAACCGAGGAGCCACCACCGAGAAGGCCCTATCTCTCGTCCCCGCCAGCCATGCCTGTGAGGCAGGCGGGATCGAGAGCAGGGCCTCCCCGGAAGATCTCAAAGTCCTGGTGGGTTCATAGGCAGAGATGCGGTCGGATAGGTAGCTTGGGTCGGAACCGTTTAGGGCTTTATAGGCCAGTGCCAGCACCTTGAATTGAGCCCGGTAGCAAATCGGTAGCCAGTGGAGTTGGCGCAACAGGGGGGTTGTATGCTCCCTGAGCTTCGCTCCTGTTAGTATCATGGCTGCCGCACGTTGGACCAATTGAAGCTTCCGGGCCATCTTCAATGGCAACCCCACGTAGAGTGTTGCAGGCCTTCGGTGCATTTTTAGCTTTGCTTCACTGCCAGAAAAGTCTCTAATCCTGGCAAGAGTCGAATGCAATGGAAGAAAAGCCACAGCTGCTGCAAAGTCATAGAATCATAGAATCAAAGAGTTGGAAGAGACCTCATGGGCCATCCAGTCCAACCCCATTCTGCCAAGAAGCAAGAATATTGCATTCAAATCACCCTTGACAAATGACCATCCAGCCTCTGCTTAAAAGCTTCCAAAGAAGGAGCCTCCACCACACTCCGGGGCAGAGAGTTCCACTGCTGAACGGCTCTCACAGTCAGGAAGTTCTTCCTCATGTTCAGGTGGAATCTCCTCTCTTGTAGTTTGAAGCCATTGTTCCGCGTCCTAGTCTCCAAGGAAACAGAAAACAAGCTTGCTCCCTCCTCCAGGGAAGCAGAAAGGAAGCCTCCTCCCTCCTCCTCCCTGTGGCTTCCTCTCACATATTTATACATGGCTATCATATCTCCTCTCAGCCTTCTCTTCTTCAGGCTAAACATGCCCAGTTCCCTAAGCCGCTCCTCATAGGGCTTGTTCTCCAGACCCTTGGTCCTTGGTCCTTCAGGACAACGTTATAGTCAAATCCCCAGAAGAGGAAGATGCAGAAGAAGAGGAGGAAGATGTGAGTAGAGCAGTTGAGGATTCTCTCCAACAAAAAGGGAAAAGATCTATTCACTTGACGTCAGTGAGCAACAGTCAAACCCTAAAGTGCTGAACCTGCTTCCGAGGATGAGTTTCAGCACCTTGGAAAGCTCCTCTGTAACGTGAACTACAACCTCATGCAAGCTCAGCCCTCCAAGGACTTGAGCTCAAGAGAGATATTGACTAAAGTGGAAGGAGTCTAGAGAAAGAGGGCGACGAAAAGGACCAAAAGTCTGGAGCCCATGAATGATCCCTCTGAGGAGCGTCTTAAAGAGCAGGGTCTGCTTAGCCTCAGAAGAGAAGATGGAGAGGAGGAGACATGAGGAGAGCCATGTATAAAGATGTGAAAGGGAGCCATACAGAAGAGGGAGAGTCCTAGCTGCCCTTGAAACTAGGATTCATTGGAACCATAGGTTCAAATTGATTTTATTTCTCATGTCAGGGCAGCCAGTCAGTTATATTACATTTAGAAAATTATATTATATAGAATTATATAGAATATTATATTACGTTTATATAAACCCACACCTCACAAGAAGACATGACTCACTAGAAAAAGATGAGAATGAAAGGCAAAGAAGAAGACGGAACCACAGGTAAATAGATGCCATAAGGGAAGCCACGTCCCTTTTTGCAAGAGCTGAGTAGGACTGTTGCCTTGGAGGTGTCTCATTCATAGGGGCTCCATGCTACAGATCAATAGATGACTTGAAGACACCAACACACATGTGCAAACTTGAGTTTCCAAGACTTGAGTAGGGCTCTTGGAGGTCTCTCATTGGATGGCGACCAGAGTTCTTGGAGGTCTCTCATTGCTAAGTCCATCATCATAGGTGATTCCTTGTGGCCGTGTCTGATTGCCTTCCAAATGTTGGATGGGTCCGTAGGTGACTGTAAAGACCTATTCTTGATCTGCATGTTCTTTCGCAATTTATTTACTTATTTCTCGTGCCAGGGCAGCCAGTCAATTATATTACATTTCTGACAGAACAAAGCAAACAAACAGAGAAAATACAAAATGTGTGAGTTTGGTAGTTGATTAAATGTCCTTTGCCCAGTCTCTGGCCACTTGGAGTGCCTCTGGCGTTGCTGCAAGAAGGTCCTCCCTTGTGCATGTGGCTGGGCTCAGGTTGCATTGCAGCAGGTGGTCAGTGGTTTGCTCCTCTCTGCACTCGCATGTCGAGGATTCCACTTTGTGGCCCCATTTCTGAAGGTTGGCTCTGCATCTCGTGGTGCCAGAGCGCAGTCTGTTCAGCGCCTTCCAAGTTGCCCAGTCCTCTGTGTGCCCAGGGGGGAGTCTCTCATTTGGTATCAGCCATTGGTTGAGGTTCTGGGTTTGAGCCTGCCACTTTTGAACTCTCGTTTGCTGAGGTGTTCCAGCAAGTGTCTCTGTAGATCTTAGAAAACTATGTCTGGATTTAAGTTGTTGACGTGCTGGCTGATACCCAAACAGGGGATGAGCTGGAGATATCTCTGCCTTGGTCCTTTCACTATTGGCTGCTCCTTCCCGGCGGATGTCAGGTGGTGCGATACCGGCTAAGCAGTGTAATTTCTCCAGTGGTGTAGGGCGCAGACACCCCATGATAATGCGGCATGTCTCATTAAGAGCCACATCCACTGTTTTAGCGTGGTGAGATATGTTCCACACTGGGCGTGCATACTCAGCAGCAGAGTAGCACAGCGCAAGGGCAGACGTCTTCACTGTGTCTGGTTGTGATCCCCAGGTTGTGCCAGTCAGCTTTCGTATGATATTGTTTCTAGCACCCACTTTTAGCTTCATGTTCAGGCAATGCTTCTTGTAGGTAAGAGAGGAAATGACAGGAAAGGACATTCCATTGAACATTAGGAAAAATTTCCTGAACATAACAAGAGCTGTTCAATGGTGAAACCCTCTGCCTCAGAGTGTGATGGAAGCGCCTTCCTTGGAAGCTTTTAAACAGAGGCTGGATGGCCATCTGTTGGGGGTGCTTTGATTGTGCTTTTCCTGTCTGGAAGAAGGGGGTTGGACTAGATGGCGCAACTCTATGGTTCTAAGTGGGAGGAAGAGGAGGAAGAAGGCAGCCGGCCACCACCTTTGATCTCCCCAAAACGCCATTCACTTCCTTTGAGCTTTGACATGAAAACAATGCCAAAGTCGTCCACGTAGGAGTGCGGGTTAAAACACAAACAAGCTCTAATCTCGTTCCATATCTTTTCAGGCCAAATGTCAAAGAAGGTTTTTAAAAAGCAACACCAAACCCACACAAGTGATGTGGATGATGATTAACTCAGCTCTTTGAGGAGAGAAGGCAAACGGTACCATTGGCAGAACTGAAATGACAACGTTTAGATGGGAAAGGGCCACTCGAAACTAGTGTCGGCCCATAGTCATTAATTGGAGAGTTTCTAGGAAATAATGGTAGGCAATGAGGACAAATATGGCTCTGGTACTTACAGCCATATTTGCAACCAGATCAGATTGCAAAGAAGAGCAAGGAAGATCACCAACCCACTAGTCCAAGGATGGATGGCCATCTGTCTTGTCTATCCGAACGAGCCATTCTCTGCAGTTCCCTTCCATCATTTCATAAGAAGGTCTACAATAAGGCCTTCTAGATCAGTGGTTCTCAACCTTCCTAATGGCGTGACCCCTTAATACAGTCCCCCATGTGGTGGTGACCCCCAACCATAACATTATTTTTGTTGCTACTTCACAACAGTCATTTCACTACTGTTATAAATCATAATGTCAATATCTGATATGCAGGATGCATTTTCATTCGCTGGACCAAACTGGGCACAAATACCCAATACACCCAAATGTGAATGCTAGTGGGGTTGGGCGAGGATTGATTTTGTAATTTGGGAGTTGTAGTTGCTAGAATTTATAGTTCACTTATAATCAAAGAGCATTCCGAACTCCACCAGCGATGGATTTGAACCAAACTTGGCTCCCATGACCAATGGAAAACATTGGAAGGGTTTGATGGGCATTGACCTTGAGTTTGGGAATTGTAGTTCACCTATATCCAGAGAGCACTGTGGACTCATGCAATGGTGGATCTGGACCAAACTTGGCATGAATACTCAATATGCCCAAATGTGAACACTTGTGGAGTCCGGGGAAAATAGATCTTGACATTTGGGAGTTGTAGTTGCTGGGATTTATAGTTCATTACAATCAAAGAACATTCTGAACTCCACCAACCATAGAATTGGCTCAAACTTCCCACATGGAATCCCCATGACCATCAGAAAATACTGTGTTTTCTTATGGTCTTTGGCGACCCGCTCGCGACCCCCTCAGGGGTCCCGACCCCCAGGTTGAGAAACACTGTTCTAGATGATCTTCTAGATGATCTGGACTACAAATCCCATCTTGTCTTATCTTTTCCAAACTGCAAGGAAGACCCAACGTTTCCCAAGAAAGGAATGCCCTACGGATGTGGGCCCTGTCTACATTGTAGAGTTAATGCAGTTTAATACCACTTTAGCTTCCACGGCTCGATACTATGCATCCTTGAAGTTGCATTGGAGAGATGCCCTCACTCTTTTTAGCAGAGAAAGCAGAAGACCCTGTGAGTCAGCCATTGCCTTTAAAGCAGCACCAAACCGCTTTAACTCTACAGTGCAGACACAGCACTATAGAGTGTGATACCATTTTAATAGTGAAAAGCTTGTGTGCAAAGGCTTCCCCGATTGCAAATGCACGGCACATTCAAAAAATGTCCATTTGGACTGCGTTGGGTGAGTTAAAAATTCCAAATCGGCTTTCCCCCCTCCTTTCTGTGAGAGCGAATAGAGCTCTCCCTCACCACGTTAATAGGATTCTCGGGGAGGATTTCAGCCTCCAATTGCAGCAATTTGTTCGCGAGATGCAGAATTTTTCCTTTTTTAAACCTTTCTCTCACGTCGGCGGAAGGATTAATGTTATTATTATTCCTTTTCCCCACTCCAGGCATCGCCGGCCGCTCTTTATTCAGCGGAAGAGGAGAAGAACGCTCTGGAGAGGAAGGCCCCTTCCTTGAATAATAAGAAAGCCAGCGAAGAATACAAGGAAGGCCTGGGGCGGCCAAGGTCTGGCCTTTGCGGCTCTTCAAGTCCATCCATCCCAGTCCATTGACAAGGTTTGGTCAGAGACACGATGGCTTCCTGGTACTCGACACATACTATAACCTCTGAAGATCACCTGGGAAGGAATCCCACTGGAGCATTGCAGCGCACCCAAATACCTGGGAGTCACTTTGGACTGTGCTCTGACCCACAAGAAGCACTGCCTGAACATCAAGCAAAAAGTGGGTGCTAGAAACAATATCATACGAAAGCTGACTGGCACAACCTGGGGATCACAACCAGATACAGTGAAGACATCTGCCCTTGTGCTGTGCTACTCTGCTGCTGAGTACGCATGTCCAGGGTGGAACACATCTCACCACACTAAAACAGTGGATGTGGCTTTTAATGAGACATGCCGCATTATCACGGGGTGTCTGCGCCCTACTCCACGGGAGAAATTACACTGCTTAGCCGGTATTGCACCACCTGACATCCGCCGGGAAGTAGCAACCAATAGTGAAAGGACCAAGGCAGAGACATCTCCAGCTCATCCCTTGTTTGGGCATCAGCCAGCACGCCAATGACTTAAATCTAGACATAGTTTTCTAAGATCTACAGAGACACTTGCTGGAACACCTCAGCAAGCGAGAGTCCAAAAGTGGCAGGCCCAAACCCAGCACCTCAACCAATGGCTGATACCCAATGAGAGACTCCCTCCTGGGCACACAGAAGACTGGGTGACTTGGAAGGCACTGAACAGACTGCGCTCTGGCACCACCAGATGCAGAGACAACCTTCAGAAATGGGGCTACAAAGTGCAATCCTCGACATGTGAGTGTGGAGAAAAGCAAACCACTGACCACCTGCTGCAATGCAACCTGAGCCCTGCCACATGATGCACAATGGAGGACCTTCTTGCAGCAACACCAGAGGCACTCCAAGTGGCCAGATACTGGTCAAAGGACATTTAACCAGCTACCAAACTCACAAGATGTGTATTTTTCTGTCTGTTTGCTTTGTTCTGCTAGAAATGTAATATATAATGGACTGGTTGCTCTGACACAAGAAATAAATAAAATATAAATAAATAAATAAATCCCACAAACTAACATTACATTTTTATTTATATAGATATTATATTATATTATATTATATTATATTATATTATATTATATTATATTATATATTATGACATATTATAACACTTCTCTGGATGTAGGTGAACTAGGTTTTAAATGATAGAACCAATTAGGAAATCATAGAATCCTAGAATCCTAGAGTTGGAAGAGACCTCGTGGGCTATCATCCAGTCCAACCCCATTCTGCCAAGAAGCAGGAATATTGCATTCAAATCACCCCTGA
This sequence comes from Anolis sagrei, assembly GCF_037176765.1. Lineage (NCBI taxonomy): Eukaryota > Metazoa > Chordata > Lepidosauria > Squamata > Anolidae > Anolis > Anolis sagrei. Next base: position 1,619,396 of record NC_090030.1, read on the forward strand.
CAGATGGCCATCCAGCCTCTGTTTCAAATCTTCCAAAGAAGGAGACTCCACCACACTCCGGGGCAGAGAGTTCCACTGCTGAACGGCTCTCACAGTCAGGAAGTTCTTCCTCATGTTTGGATGGAATCTCCTCTCTTGTAGTTTGAATCCATGGCTCGATTGTGTCCTAATCTCCAGGGAAGCAGAAAGGAAGCCTCCTCCCTCCTCCTCCCTGTGGCCCCCTCTCACATATTTATACATGGCTATCATGTCTCCTCTCAGCCTTCTCTTCTTCAGGCTAAACATGCCAAGCTCCTTAAGCCACTCCTCATAGGGCTTGTCTCCAGACCCTTGATCATTTTAGTTGCCCTCCTCTGGACACTTTCCAGCTCGTCAATATCTCTCTTGAATTGTGGGGCCCAGAATTAGACACAATGTGATTCCAGCTGTGGTCTAACCAAAGCAGAATAGAGCATGGGGAGCATGACTTCCCTAGATCATGACATTTATAACCCAGGAACAAAAACTGTGTTACATAATGTTGTTGTTGTTGTTGTTGTTGTTAGAACAGATGCAATTCAGCTTATTGTAAAACCAACCCAACTTGAAGCCTGCAAATATCGACGAGGTCTTTGGCCTTCTCTGGTTAAAGAGATGCCTCGCCAAACTACAAATCCCATGATCCTGTAGCATTGAGCCATGGCAGTGCAAGTGTTATCAGACTGTATGATTTCTGCAGTGGAGATGCTCCTTCCAAACCCTGAAGACGCAGGTTTGTAGCATGGGAGTGATCCTGGACTCATCACTGAGCCTGGAACCCCAGGTCTTGGCGGTGGCCGGGAGAGCTTTTGCACAATTAAAACTTGTGCGCCAGCTGCGCCCGTACCTTGGGAGGTCGGATCTGGCTACGGTGGTCCACGCTCTTGTTACATCCCGAATAGACTACTGCAATGCACTCTACGTGGGGTTGCCTTTGAAGACTGTTCAGAAACTCCAACTAGTCAAACGGGAGGCAGCCAGAGTACTTACAGGAGAGTCATACAGGGAGCACACCACCCCTCTGCTATGTCAGCTCCACTGGCTGCCGATCCAATTCTGAGCACAATTCAAAGTGCTAGTTTTGACCTACAAAACCCTATATGGTTCCGGCCCAGCATATCTGTCCGAATGGATCTCCCTCTACGTCTCACCTCAGAGTTTAAGATCTTCTTGGGAGTCCCTGCTCTCGGCCACGCCTCTATCACAAGTGAGATTGGTGGGGACGAGGAGCAGGGCTTTCTCGGTGGTGGCCCCCGACCTATGGAATTCACTCCCCGGCGAAATTAGATCAGCAACATCCCCCTTTTCCTTTAGGAGGAAACTAAAGACATGGATTTGGGACCAGGCGTTTGGACAATCTAGCAGATAAAGAAAGGACTATGATGATTGATAAGAAGGGGCAAAGTGGAATGAGATTATGGACTCTGAATGGAGAACGCTGAGCATGAGATTAGTTTTATGATTATGTTATATATCGATTGTTTTAGCTGTTATAACTGTTTTAATTGCTGTTTTATATGTTATTGTATTATTGTGTAGGCATCGAATTGTGCCTTTTGTAAGCCGCCCTGAGTCCCCCCCCCCGGGGGGGTTGGGAAGGGCGGGGTAGAAGTACTCGAAATAAATAAATAAATAAATAAATAAATAAATAAATCTGGATTTCTCTCAGTTCTTGTGGGTTTTTTTGGGCTATATGGCCATGTTCTAGAGGCATTTCTCCTGACGTTTCGCCTGCATCTATGGCAAGCATCCTCAGAGGTGAGGTCTGCTGGAGCTGAGAAAAAAGGGGTTTATATATCTGTGGAAAGACTAGGGCGCGACAAAAGGCTTTTGTAAGTTGGGCTAGGTGTGAATCTTTTCAACTGACCACCTTGATTAGCATACAATGGGCTGACTGGAGCAAACTCTTCTTGAAAGGTGATTAGATGTCCCTGCCTGTTTTTCTCTCTGCTGTTTTAATTTTAGAATTTTTTAATACTGGTAGCCAGACTTTGTTCATTTTCATGGTTTCTTCCTTTCTGTTGAAATTGTCCACATGTTTGTGGATTTCAATGGCTTCTCTGTGTAGTCTGACATGGTGGTTGTGAGAGTGGTCCAGCATTTTTGTGTTCTCAAATAAAATGGTTCCTCAGGTGCTCTGCTCTGGCTGACTTCTCTGGTTGGAGTAGTCTGCAGTGCCTTTCATGTTCCTTGATGCGTGTCTGGGCAATGCTGCGTTTGGTGGTCCCTCTGGAGACTTCTTGTCCACAGCTGCATGGTATACAATGGTAGACTCCTGCAGAGGTGAGAGGATCCCTCTTGTCCTTTGCTGAACGGAGCATTGGTTGGATTTTCTTGGTGGGTTTGTAGATTGTTTGTATGTTGTGTTTCCTCATCAGCTTCCCTATGCAACCAGTGGTTCTCTTGATGTATAGCAGGAACACTTTCCCTCTGGGTGGATCTTCATCTTTACTCTCGTGGCTTCTTCTCAGTGGTCTTGCAGCTCTTCTGATGTCTGAGACGGAGTCTCCCTTGGCCTGGAGAGCCCAGTTGAGGTGGTTCAGTTCATCTTGGAGGAGGTGGGGTTCGCAGATTCTTTTTGCACGGCCTGCCAAGGCTTTAATGGTGCTTCTTTTTTGACTTGGGTGATGGTTGGAGTTTTGATGTAGATATCTATCTCTGTGTGTGGGTTTTCTGTAAACGGTGTGACCCAATTGTTGATCTGGTTTACGGATGACCAGGACATCTAGAAAAGGCAGTCTTCCTTCCTTTTCTTTTTCCATAGTGAACTGGATGTTAGGGTGGATCTGGATTTATTCATCTTAAGCAGATTGAGGCTAAGTGGGGTCAAGCCCATATAAGTTAATGCTTTGGAGACATTTCCGATTGGCCTTCCGTGAAAGAGACCTGTTTCCTCTCTTCGGATGTATGTAATGCATAGCATTGCAAAGACTTTGAATGCCAGGACTTAGACCACTTTCCAAGAAAAAAGGCAGAAAAGAAAGGATCCTTTTTCATATATATATATGGCACGAAGAAAGCAAATTCCAGCTTCAAAGCACTCCAAAAAAGCTTCCATTATCCTCTGTGATGGAGTGTGGCCCAAATAGCTGCCGATTTTTCATTATGTTTCTCCTTGTCATTTTCCTACACCTTCCTCAGATGATTACGGCTCATTGTCCTGTGAGATATATATATATATATATATATATATATATATATATATATATATATATATGTATGTATGTATCTCCTTCACCTGTTTGATTTACTCTTGCACATAAGTGGCATCCTTTTTGTGCGTGTGCGTGTCTTGCGCCGATCTCTCTCTCCAAGTTGCCGCTCACAATCATTCAAAATTGTGGAGAGCCCTTCTTCGCTCCATTCGGAAAAGAACTGGAAAAACGAGTATTTCTTTTCATGATTATTATTATTATTATTACTACCTCTTGCTTGCAAAGTTATCTATTAACTCTGGGGCCATTTCCTTAAAGCGCCGGCACTGGAGAGAGAAATTATATTAAACCCCAAGGCGTATTTTCACCTGCGTGGAAAAGGGAGAGGCGCGGCACCGTTTGCGGGCTTTCCTTCAAAAGCAGAGTCCACTTTCAAGGAAGTAAAGGAGGCTTCTCCATACAAAGCCAAGGCCCTCTGAATAATAATAATAATATCAATAACAGAAAGAAAGGCAAATCCTCTTCGAAGGCATGTAAAGAGGAAGGCATGCATTTGAAGAGGATTCGCTTGCTCATTTCAAGTGTCTACACTGTAGAATTAATGCAGTTTGACGCCAGGCTATGGAACCCATGGAGTTGTACTTTGCACTCTTTGCACTTTGCAATGCCAGAAATACAGCTTAATGGTGTAACATTAGAAAATGTTGTCCATTCCCACTCCCTTGGCAGCCACCTCTCCACAAAAGTCAACATTGACACTGAAATACAACACTGCCTGAGCTCTGCGAGTGCAGCATTCATAGAATCATAGAATCAAAGAGTTGGAAGAGACCTCTTGGGCCATCATCCAGCCAAGAAGCAGGAATATTGCATTCAAATCACCCCTGACAGATGGCCATCCAGCCTCTGTTTAAAAGCTTCCAAACAAGGAGCCTCCACCACACTCCGAGGCAGAGAGTTCCACTGCTGAACAGCTCTCACAATCAGGAAATTCTTCCTCATCTTCAGGAGGAATCTCCTCTCTTGTAGTTTGAAGCCATTGTTCCGTGTCCTAGTCTCCAGGGAAGCAGAAAACAAGCTTGCTCCCTCCTCCTCCCTGTGGCTTCCTCTCACATATTTATACATGGCTATCATATAGAATCATAGAATCATAGAATCAAAGAGTTGGAAGAGACCTCATGGGCCATCCAGTCCAACCCCATTCTGCCAAGAAGCAGGAATATTGCATTCAAATCACCCCTGATAGATGGCCATCCAGCCTTTGTTTAAAAGCTTCCAAAGAAGGAGCCTCCACCACACTCCGAGGCAGAGAGTTCCACTGCTGAACGGCTCTCCCAGTCAGGAAGTTCTTCCTCGTGTTCAGATGGAATCTCCTCTCTTGTAGTTTGAAGCCATTGTTCCATTGCGTCCTAGTCTCCAGGGAAGCAGAAAACAAGCTTGCTCCCTCCTCCTCCCTGTGGCTTCCTCTCTCATATTTATACATGGCTATCATATCTCCTCTCAGCCTTCTCTTCTTCAGGCTAAACATGTCCAGTAGCTCCTTAAACCGCTCCTCATAGGGCTTGTTCTCCAGACCCTTGATTCTTTGAGTCGCCCTGCTCTGGACACATTCCAGCTTAGAGTCAATATCTCTCTTGAATTGTGGTGCCCAGAATTGGACACAATATTCCAGGTGTGGTCTCACCAAAGTAGAATAGAGCATGGGGGGCATGACTTCCCTAGATCTAGACACTAGGCTCCTATTGATGCAGGCCAAAATCCCATTTACATGAATTTGAAGAATGAGCTCTGCAAGTGCAGCATTTTTTCTGAATGAAGCAGGGAGTGTTTGAAAACCAAGACATCTGTAGGAAAAACAAGGTGCTTGTTTATAAAGCTATTGTCCTCCCAACCCTGCTAAACACCTGCGAGACGTGGACTGTCTACAGACATCACATGCAACTCCTGGAACGATTCCATCAGCGTTGCCTCCGAATCTCTGCAAATCTCTTGACAAGCCAAGTGGACAAATGTCAGCGGGCTGGAAGAAGCAAAGAGCACCAGCACTGAAGCGATGCTCCTCTGCCACCAACTCTGCTGGACTGAATGCCACGTTGTCCAAATGCCCAAAGATCACCGTCTCCCAAAGCAGTTGTTTTGCTCCAAACTCAAGAATGGAAAACAGAATGTTGGAAGACAGGAGAAGAGATTGAAAGATGGGCTCAAAGTGAACCTTAAAAACTGTGGCATAGACACCAAGAACTGGAAAGCCCTGGCCCTTGAGCACTCTAACTGGAGGTCAGCTGTGACCAGCAGTGTTGTGGAATTCAAAGAGGCATGAATGGAGGGCGAAAGGGTGAAACGTGCCAAGAGGAAGGCATATCAAGCCAACCCCGACCAGGATTAGAATGTGGAGCTGTTGTGTCCACTCAGGTCTGCCCTCTTTCAAGATTTCAGCAGGGATCCCATCAGGTCCACTGGCTTTGTTATTTTTTAGGAGGGCAAAAGGGAGATACTTGTCAAGAGGAAGGAGTGTCAAGTCAACCCTGACTGGGACCGCCTTCCATGTGGAAACCGATGCCCTCACTGGGGGAGAACATGCAGGTCAAGAATAGGGCTCCACAGCCACCTACGTACCTACCACCAGGACACCGAACTTGGAGGACAATCTTACTCAGACAATGAGGGATCGCCTAAGTAAGTAAGTCTTTGCATTCAAGACCTTATATAAAAAATTGCAATTCTCATGATTCCATAGCATTGAGCCATGGCAGTACAAGTGGTGTCAAACTGGATTAACTCGACAGTGCAGACAAGATGGGGCTAGATCAGGGATGAGCAGAGATGAGCAAACTAAGCCCCCCCCCCTCTTGGCCCTAATTATTATATTCCAGGAATTCCTTGAGACCTGAACCTTCCTCTAAGGTTAAAAAGAAAGTCGTGGGAAGGTGCTTTGAGGCAATGTTGATTTAAGAGGCCTTTCCTGGTACATTCCAAAGCGTCAAATGGGCCTCGCCTCGACTGTCACTTCCTGGGTCTCATTCCAGGACAATTGGAGAGATGAAGAAAGAAACGCAAATAAATACGCAGCCTCCTCTTTGTTCTGGCTCCTGAACTCAGACCAAGGTGCGTCTACATTGGGGAATGGATGCCCTTCAACAGCCATGGCTCAAGGCGATGGAATTGTTGGAAATTGGCAATGCCTTTAGGTTGGTGCCCCACCCAACTATGAATCCGTAGCAAGGGTTGTCCAACTGGATTAATGTCACCATGTAGATGCACCCCAAAGACGGCAGATCCGGGTTCTAGGTCCATCAAGTGGAGCTTGGCATCACACAATCTAGGATCAGGTCCATTGTGGAACAGGGGTGCTATTATTGGCATGACTACACTGCAGTTTGGCCCCTCTTGGACTGCCGTGCCTCAAGGCCATGGGATCCTGGAGTTGTAGTTTCCCATGCCTTTTAGCCTTCTTGGCAGGTGCCCGACCGAACTACAGCTCCCAGGATCCATGGCAGCTCAAGTGGCATCAAATGGTATGAATTCTACTTCCTGAGGGCATATTGAGGCAGCCAAACTAGCTGCATGGAGGTCAGACCACATCTGGAATATTGTGTCCAATTCTGGGCACCACAATTCAAGAGAGATATTGACAAGCTGGAATGTGTCCAGAGGAGGGCGACTAAAATGATCAAGGGTCTGGAGAACAAGCCCTATGAGGAGCGGCTTAGGGAACTGGGCATGTTTAGCCTGAAGAAGAGAAGGCTGAGAGGGGATATGATGAAAGCCATGTATAAATATGTGAGAGGAAGCCACAGGGAGGAGGGAGCAAGCTTGTTTTCTGCTTCCTTGGAAACTAGGACGCAATGGAACAATGGCTTCAAACTACAAGAGAGGAGATTCCACCTGAACATTAGGAAGAACTTCCTGACTGTGAGAGCCATTCAGCAGTGGAACTCTCTGCCCCGGAGTGTGGTGGAGGCTCCTTTTTTGGAAGCTTTTGAACAGAGGCTGGATGGCCATTTGTCAGGGGTGATTTGAATGCAATATTCCTGCTTCTTGGCAGAATAGGGTTGGACTGGATGGCCCATGAGGTCTCTTCCAACTCTTTGATTCTATGATTCAGTGAACTCAATCCTAGCCTTCGGGAAAACAAAGGGAGGGTCCTTGGTATGTCCCACAGCAAAGATTTATTATTATATGGAGCCGAAATTTGGGGACAGGGCAATACAAAACAGGTTGAATGTATTCAGGATAAGTTTGCAAGAGCTCTGTTAGCCCTTCCCCCGGGGACTCCAGCTGCCTTGTTAAGGCTGGGATTGGATCTTCCCTCACTTAAGGCCAGAATGCATATACATCTTATACGGGAAGAGGCTCCTGGGAATGGAGGACGAGAGTATCACAAAGCAATGCATGATGGAGCAGTATAAGCAGGGAGGTTGGGCACAATACTGGCAAGCCTTGCTCCTTCAGTACTTTGATGGGTCAACAAACACCCTAATGCATCTGGACAAGAAGGCGATTAGAGACAAAATCTTTGAGAGGGACGCAGCTGACAACTCGCAGATTAGCAAACTGCAAGGTTTCTCTACCTAGTATCCTTGGCTAAAAAGTGACCAATGTCGTCAACAATATCTTCAAGACCTAACGTCATTGGTCCCGAGGAAAGCATTGACAGCCCTGTGATTCCAAACAATGCCATCAAACTGGCTAGAGGAAAGATACAGTGGGTAGGGCTGGGCGGTTTCGTTTCGTAATTTCGTAATTCGTTAAAAATTTGTTATTTTTTTTATAATGAAGCGATATTGAACCATTCAGGAGCAACTAAAAAACTAAACGAATTTTTCCAATTTGTTTCGTTATTGATTCGTTATTGATTTGTTATTGATTCGTTATTGATTCGTTATTGATTCGTTACTGATTCATTATTATTTCCGCATGTCTGGTGCAAGTTTTAGGGTTGCTGTTTGTTTTCTCAGTGAAAAAAAATATAATTATCACACCAACAGTCAACAACAGAGGGAGAGGTTCAGAAGTTTTTTAGCGTATTGCGCGATCGCGGCCGCCATTAACGAATCGATTTGTGATCGATTTGTAATTGTTTCGTAATTGTTTTATGATTTCCGAAATTTCATAAATATCGAACTTTTTTAAAGGAAAATTTTGGAATTCTTTTAAATAACGAAACGCAAAAAACCCCTAAAAACGAATCGAGTTTAGAAACAAATTTTTCCGTGTTTGGACAGCCCTAACAGAGGGATCCCCCATGCCCAACGACTTTGCATTTGTGGCACAGGGGAAAGAGAAGACCTCACACACTCTTTGCTACATTGTCCCTTGTACAAGGACCCTAGGAAAAATCTCCTGGAATCACTCTTGGAGGAAAGGGCATCATGGCAACAATCTGCAGTGATCTGCGACTTGCTAGCAGATCATTCTAAAAATATAACACTAAAGGTTGCCACATTCGCAATCGCAGCCCAAAAGATCAGAGCCAAAGTAGCAAAATCCATACTGGGGGTCAGAAATGGAAACGGTTTGGAATGACACAAAGCAGACACTGTCATTGTCACGTCTCTGCTTTCATAATTTTAAAGAACTTGCTTTAGTTTTAATTCTTGTTACGTTTTAAGGTTTATATTGGAAAGTGTTTATAAAGTTAGTGTATTACTGATTCCATGGCCTATGGCTAGTACAAGAAACCATTCATTCATAGACTTCCTGAGGCTGGATCGAGCCATGGAGTCCAGCCCATTGCCATGCAGGAAAAGCAGCGCACTGTGCAAGGAAAGTTGGTCAACCAGAACAAAATGAACAAAATCCGGGTCCCAGTATTAAAAAAAACACCGGAATCAAGACAGTGAAGAAGGAACACCAGTCAGAAACAGGAGAACAGCACACAACCAAGTGCCAGTGAACACCTCCCAAACAGGGGGTGCCTCCAGGCAACAGAGGCCAGGTGACTTCTATGCAGAGACCTTCACTGATTGACTCTGCAAACTTCATGTCTACTCAATGCTATTCAGGCTCGCTAATTGCAACATCCACACTTGCTACCAACAGACAAGGGTTCTTCCTCTCACCCTGGACATTATTCCATAGGCATATATCTACACTCCACTTGCTCCCTCTATGCAGATACCCTCCCTGATTGACTTTGCAGCTTCATGGCTACTCAGTGCTACTTAAGCTTGCTAATTGCAACATTCACACTTGCTTTAAACAGACAAGGGTCCTTTCCCCCACTCTGGACATCATTCCATATGTACACTCCACTTGCTACCTCCATGCAGATACCCTCCCTGATTGACTTTGCATCTTCATGGCTACTCATTGCTATTTAAGCTTGCTAATTGCAACATTTACACTTGCTTCCAACAGACAAGAATTTTTTCTCCCACCCTGGACATTATTCCATAGGTGTATATATATACACGCCAATTGCTCCCTCTATGCAGATGCCCTTCCTGATTGACTTTGCAGCTGCATGGCTATTCAATGCTATTTAAGTTTGCTAATTGCAACATCCACACTTGCTTCAAACAGACAAGGGTTCATTCTCCCATCCTGGACATCATTCCATATGTGTGTGTGTGTGTGTGTATCACTTGCTACCTCCATGCAGATACCCTCCCTGATTGACTTTGCAACTTCATGGCTACTCAATGCTATTTAAGCTTGCTAATTGCAACATCCACACTTGCTTCAAACAGACAAAGGTTCGTTCTCCCATCCTGGACATCATTCCATGTGTATGTGTGTGTGTGTATCACTTGCTACCTCCATGCAGATACCCTCCCTGATTGACTTTGCAACTTCATGGTTACTCAATTCTATTCAAGCTTGCTATTTGCAACATTTACACTTGCTTTAAACAGACAAGGGTTCTTTCTCCCACCCTGGACATCATTCCATATATATATATGTGTGTGTGTGTGTGTGTGTGTATATGTATGTATGTATGTGTATATATATATATGCCACTTGCTACCTCCATGCAGATACCCTCCTTGATTGACTTTGCAACTTCATGGTTACTCAATTCTATTCAAGCTTGCTAATTGCAACTTCCACACTTGCTTTGAACGGACAAGGGTTCTTTCTCCCACCCTGGACATTATTCCACAGGGATATCTACACTCTACTTGCTTCACTGCCAACCGAATATCTGAAGATGCCATTAGCCGCAGATGCAGGTGAAACAGTTTTATTGTGTTTAGTGTATTGTGCCTGTTGTTTATTTTGCTTTATTCTGTTTTTAATTGTTTGATTTGCTTAGATTGTATTTTTGTGTTGTGTGTTGAGGCCTCGGCCTGTGTAAGCCGCATCGAATCCTTCGGGAGATGCTAGCGGGGTACAAATAAAGTTTAATAATAATAATAATTAATCAAAACATCAAGAGAGAATGCTGCTGGAACATGGTGAGACAGCCCTGAAAACTCACAGCAACCCAGGAATTCTGGACATGAAAGCCTTTGCCAAGCCTAAAGAAAGCCCAATGGATCGCCGGTCCCTCCGTGGGCCAAATTGGTAACTGACCCTTTGGTCTCTCCGTGGGACGAACTCGTGCCCAGTTGGCCTCCCTTGGATTGTGATAACTCTCTGAGTTGGGCCAAAAAGTCTGGAGGAACTCGTGATGCAAGAAGTCCCTTGAGGATGCCCATGGCGTTAATCAACAGCCTGATCCTGAGAGAGAGGCTCTTTGTGATCCCCACCACAGCCCCTCTTGTCTCCTCTCCTCTCCTCCAAGGAAGAAAGGAAGGAGACGTCTCCAAGCCAGAAAGCAGTGCCTACTTTACTACTTTACTTGGCTTTGGTTTCTCGCGAAGACAACCTTTGTGTTCACCACGCCACGCCGCAATTGAGAATCAATAAAAATACTTGAAACACAATGCTCTCCCGCTTTATGGGATATTACTCAGCGCCGGGGAAAACATCTCCCTGACATTAAAACTGATTAGTTCGCCTCTGGGCCCCCGAGGAGCCAAGAGAGTTGGAGGAGAGCTGGAAATGGGGGGAGAGAGGAGTTCTCTGCCTTGAGAAAAGGGACACAGCATAAAGGAGATGGGGGAGAGAATAGGAGAGGCCACCTCGGAGGCAGAGAAGTCCTTCACCGCCTGCTTGAAGCAGGGATTTCGCTCACAAACAACTAAATTGCCTGGGAGGGAAAGTGCTTCGTGAAACGTCAGGGCTTTTAGCAAGGCAGGGCCCATCTTTTCAGAGTTTCTCTTATTTCATGCACTGCCTGCGGCTGTTAATCGTTTACAGACGTTGTTTGCTGTGATCTTTCACCCTCGCTGACCCCGTGCTGATAACATCTCAACACCCAATGCCATCCATTCCACACAAGAGAGAACCAAAGCACCCTTCTTCTTCTTCTTCTTCATTCCAACTGGAGCTTGGGTTAGGGTGATGTCCCTTCGTGTCACTTGTGGGCAGAGGAGGCCCTAGGTAATTTTCAATGGTAAGCAAACAGTATTTTGCCGCCCCCCCCCCCCAACCAATCATTGATATATATTTTCTGTTTGTCGTGGGAGTTCTGTGTGCCATATTCGGTTCGATTCCATCATTGATGGAGTTCAGAATGCTCTTTGATTGTAGGTGAACTATACATCCCAGTAACTATACTTACCGCACTTGCTCCCTTGCCTGGCCCGCTTTGGGTCCGGAGACGTGCCTGAAGAGTAGCAAAGCGCAAAGGCAGATATCTTCACTGTGTCTGGTTGTGATCCCCCACAAGCAGGGGCGGCTCGTCCATTACGCGAAGTAAGCGGTCGCAGAACACTTTTTTTTGCCAGGGGCGCAGAGGCACCAAAAGTCACCTCTTCTTCTGACTTTCTCCTCAGCCATTGGGACCAAGAGAAAGAGAGAGAGAGAGAGAGAGGTGGAGATGCCCACCTTTCCTGAAGGTAGGCGCAAAAACAAAGGAGGGAGCGGAGGTGGGAGATACCTCCAGCCGGAGGGGCTCTCTTTCTCTCTCTCTTTCTCTTGGTCCCAATGGCTGAAGAGAAAGTCAGGAGAAGAGGCGACTTTTGGTGCCTCTGCGCCCCTGGCAAAAAAAAGTGTTCTGCGACCGCTTACTTGGCGTAATGGACGAGCCGCCCCTGCTTGTGGGGGATCACAACCAGACACAGTGAAGATATCTGCTTTTGTGCTTTGCTACTCTGCTGCTGAATATGCATGCCCAATGTGGAACACATCTCACAACAGTGGGATTCAAAGCACCCCTGACAGATGGCCATCCAGCCTCTGTTTAAAAGCTTCCAAAGAAGGATCCTCCACCACACTCCGGGGAAGGCAGAGAGTTCCACTGCTGAACGGCTCTCACAGTCAGGAAGTTCTTCCTCATGTTCAGGTGGAATCTCCTCTCTTGTAGTTTGAAGCCATTGTTCCATTGCATCCTAGTTTCCAGGCAGAGGCGGCCCTAGGTAATTTTCAATGGTAAGCAAACAGTATTTTGGCGCCCCCCCCAACCCAAAACCATCATTGATATATATTTTCTGTTTGTCGTGGGAGTTCTGTGTGCCATATTCGGTTCAATTCCATCATTGATGGAGTCCAGAATGCTCTTTGATTGTAGGTGATCTATACATCCCAGTAACTATACTTACCGCGCTTGCTCCCTTGCCTGGACCGCTTTGGGTCCGGAGGTGTGCCTGAAGACCCCGGCATGTGCACCAAAAGTCACCTCTTCTCCTGACTTTCTCCTCAGCCATTGGGACCAAGAGAAAGAGAGAGAGAGAGAGAGAGAGAGAGAGAAAGAGAGAGGTGGAGATGCCCACCTTTCCTGAAGGTAGGCGCAAAAACAAAGGAGGGAGCGGAGGTGGGAGATACCTCCAGCCGGAGGTCCCAATGGCTGAAGAGAAAGTCAGGAGAAGAGGCGACTTTTGGTGCCTCTGCGCCCCTGGCAAAAAAAAGTGTTCTGCGACCGCTTACTTCGCATAATGGACGAGCCGCCCCTGCTTGTGGGGGATCACAACCAGACACAGTGAAGATATCTGCCTTTGCGCTTTGCTACTCTGCTGCTGAATATGCATGCCCACTGTGGAACACATCTCACAACAGTGGATGTGGCTCTCAATGAGACATGCCACATTATCACAGGATGTCTAGGCCCTACACCACTGGAGAAATTACACTGTCTAGCCAGTATTGCACTACCTGTCATCTGTTGGGAAGTAGCAACCAATAGTGAATGGACCAAGGCAGTGACATCTCCAGCCCATCCCCTGTTTGGATATCAGCCAGCACTGATATCCTTAAATCAAGATCTACAGAGACACTCACTGGAACACCTCAGCAAGCGAGAGTCCAAAAATGGCAGGCTCAAACCCAGAACCTCAAGCCATGGCTGATAGAATCATAGAATCCAAGAGTTGGAAGAGACCTCCTGGGCTATCATCCAGTCAAACCCCATTCTGCCAAGAAGCAGGAATATTGCACTCAAAGCACCCCTGACAGAGGGTCATCCAGCCTCTGTTTAACAGCTTCCAAAGAAAGAGTGTCCACCACACTCCCTCCGGGGCAGAGAGTTCCACTGCTGAACAGCTCTCACAGTCAGGAAGTTCTTCCTCATGTTCAGATGGAATCTCCTCTCTTGTAGTTTGAAGCCATTGTTCCATTGTGTCCTAGTCTCCAGGGAAGCAGAAAACAAGCTTGTTCCCTCCTCCTCCCTGTGGCTTCCTCTCACATATTGATACATGGCCCTCATCATATCTCCTCTCAGCCTTCTCTTCTTCAGGCTAAACATGCCCAGCTCCTTAAGCCGCTCCTCATAGGGCTTGTTCTCCAGACATCTGCCTTTGCACTTTGCTGCTCTGCTGCTGAATATGCATTCCCAGTGTGGAACACATCTCACCACGCTAAAACAGTGAATGTGGCTCTTCATGAGACATGCCACATTATCATGGGGTGTGTCTACCCTAACCCACCACTGGAGAAATTACACTCAACCTGGGTGTCGGGACCCCTGAGGGGGTCACAAGTGGGTGTCAGAGGGGTCGCCAAAGACCATCAGAAAACACAGTATTTTCTGTTGGTCATGGGGGTTCTGTGTGGGAAGTTTGGCCCAATTCTATTGTTGGTGGGGTTCAGGATGCTTTTTGATTCTAGGTGAACTATACATCCCAGCAACCACAACTCCCAAAGGGCAAGGTCTATTTTCCCCAGACTCCATCTGTGTTCATATTTGGGCATATGGAATATTCGTGCCAAGTTTGGTCAATGTTTGAGTCCACAGAGCTCTCTGGATGTCGATGAACTACAACTCCCAAACTCAGGGTAAATGTCCACCAAACCCTTCCAGTATTTTCCGTTGGTCATGGGAGGTCTGCGTGCCAAATTTGGTTCAATTCCATCCTTGGTGGAGTTCAGAATGCTCTTTAATTGTAGGTGGATTATACATCACAGTGACTACAACTCCCAAGTGTCAAGGTCTATTTCCCTCACTGGCACCACGAGATGCAGAGCTAACCTTCAGAAATGGGGCTGCAAAGTGGAATCTTCGGCATGAGAGTGGGGAGAAGAGCAAACCACTGACCACCTGCTGCAATGCACCCTGAGCCCTGCCACATGATGCACAAGGGAGGACCTTCTTGAGGCAACACCAGAGGCACTCCACGGGGACAGAGACTGGCCAAAGGACATTTAATCAACTCCCAAGCTTGCAAACTCTGTGTTTTGTCTGTTTGTTTGTTTTGTTCTGTTAGAAATGTAATACAATGGCCTGGTGGCCCCTGACACAATAAATAAAAAATAAACAAACTAAAATTTTCGGTTTCAACTGCTCTCCTTCTCTCTCTTCTCTTCTTTTTTCTCTTGTTCTATTCCTTCTTCTTACTTTTCCTCCGGCCCAAAACTTCTTTATTTCCTCCTCCTTCACCTCCATCTCTTCCACCACCTCTCCCTTCTCTCTCCTTGTTTTTCCTCCTTTCCTTTGTCTTCATCCTTATTTTCCTCCCCCATCTTCCTATCTCCTCCTTCATTTTCTCCCTCTTTCTCCTCCTCCCTATCCACCTCTGCTGCCTCATTCTTCTGCCTCTTCTTCCACTCCTAATTTTTCATTCTCATCTTCTTTGTCCTCCTCTTCCTCCCATCCTCCTTCTCCTGCTCTCACTTCATATTTTTCTCTTTCTCCGCCTCCTTGTCTTCAGCATCCTTATTTTCCTCTTCCTCCGCCTCTATCACCTCCTCCATCATCTCCTCCTCTTGATATTTGTCTTGATATTCTTGATTTCCTCCTTTGCTCTCTCCCTTCTTCACCTTCTCCTCCTCCCCTTTTCTTCCATTCCCCTTTCTTGTGTTTCCTCCTTCTTCTCCCTTTTTTATTCTTTTTTGTTTTCCTCCTCCTTCATCTCCACTTTCTCTTCCCTCCACTCCTTCTTCTTGTTTTTTGCTCCTTCTCCTTTTCTTTGCCTTCATCAGCCTTATTTTCTTCCTTCATCATCTTCTCCTACTTTTCATCTTCTTTCCTTTCCTCTTCCTTCATCTCCATCACCTCTTCCTTCCACTGCTTCTTCTTGTTTTCGCTCCTCCTCTTCTTCTTCATCTTCATCTTCATCTTCTTTCTCTTTCCTTTTCATCTCCATCTCCTCCACCATCATCACCTCCTTTCCCCCCTCTTTCCATCTCTTGTTCCTCTCCTTCTTTGTTTTCACTCTTCTTCTTTGTCTTAATCTTCCTTATTTTGTTCCCCGTCTATTCTCCATTTCCCCTGTCCTCCTCCTTCTCCCACTCCTTCTTCTTCTTGCTTCTCTTCCTCTTCTTTATTTTCCTCCTCCTCCATCTCCTCTACCACCATCACTTCCTCTTCCTCCTTCTTCCACCTCTTGTTCCACTCCATCTTCTTCCCCTCCTCTTCTTTGTCTTCATCTTCCTTATTTCCCCACTCTCCATTCTCTCCTCCCTCCTTTTCCTCTGTCCTCACCCTCCTTGTTTTTGCTCCTCTTCCTCTTCTTTGTCTTCCTCAGCTTCCTCTTCCCCTTCATTCCCATTATCCACTCCTTCTTTTCCTCCTTTCCTCCTTTGTGTCATTTCTTCCTAAAACCCATCTATTTTGATTGACGTGTTCTAGAGCAATTACTGCCTCGTTCGTTGTCCTGCAACACTTCTCTTCTTCCCTTTCACGAGTCTCATAAACCACCCAAACATCATAAAAGTTTTCTTATTGAAATTCTCAGTGTCATGTGCCATGATTTTGGCATCTTTAGGGAATATATATATATATATAGGTAAAGGTAGTCCCCTGACATTAAGTCCAGTCATGTCTGACTCTGGGGTGTGGTGCTCATCTCCATTTCTAAGCCAAAGAGCCAGCGTTGTCCGTAGACACCTCCAAGGTCATGTGGCCGGCACTTCCCACCGGAGTGGTACCTATTGATCTACTCACATTTGCATGTTTTCGAACTGCTAGGTTGGCAGAAGCTACGGCTGACAGCGGAAGCTCACGCCGCTCCCCGGAATCGAACCTGTGACCTTTCGGCAGCTCAGTGCTTTAACCCACTGCGCCACCGGGGGCTCCATATATATATATATATATATATATATATATATATATATATATATATATATGGTGCATGAAAGTCACGGCTCTTTCTTCCGACTTTATGGATGCAATTGTGTCTTCGTAATTTACGACCTCTCTCCTCCCGTGTTCAACCCTTTTCCAGCAGAAACCAATTCAAATGGTGATATTGCAAATATTAAAACATAAACGACCTCTTACGCGGAACCAATTCGTTTAGAGGGAAGGCCGGCGCATTACTAAGTACCTGTGTTTGAGACACATTTGTTGTAATTAGGAGGAGATCAAATTAGGACCGGGCTGTCTGAAGAAGTTCCCTCCCAATCAAGATGCAAACCCAGCCGTAAACAACCGCCTCTCTCATTATGCACATACTTCCAACGCAGACGAGAGGTGGGAAACACACACACAACACACTCATTGGGAAGTTTATTTTTCCCCAGGTCACCAATTACTCTCACTTATTTTCACGTTTTGGGTTGCTGGGATGGATGCTATTGTAAAACCTGGCCATTTGAGAGCATTTCGCCAGGTTCCTCAAAGGAGATGCTGATTTGCTGGCTGTCTGCAAATCATAATACCTTTCGAATGAAACAAGGCAGACGTGGGGAGGGCTGTATTTGCACATTTGGTGTCCAGATGCAAGGAACGAAGACGGCTGTCAGACTTCTGCCCAAACTTTCAGAAAAGTTGGCTGAGAGCTTTGTTTAAGCCAAGGGTGCATTTGTTGTCTTAGAAATATCCATATAAGTGGATGTTTGTATGTGAATGTGTGTTTCCAAAAACTTCCTATTGTCTCTCACATCCAGAGACCACTGCAACCTCCACCAATGATGGACCAGGATCAAAATTAAGATACAGACCATCCATGGCCCACTTTATGTCCTGGTAAAATTTGGAGGAAGATGGACCATGGATGAATGGATGTGCCATGCCTTCACCCACATCCAGAGACTACTGCTAACCCCATCAGTCATGGATCTGCACCAAACTTGGGTTGCAGGCCACCCATGACCCACTCTACATCTTAGTGATGTTTGGGGGAGGATGAACCATGGACAATGGGATTTAAAGTAGCTTCACCCACCTCTAGAGACTGCTGATAACCCCATCAGCCATGGATCTGCACCAAATTTGGGATGCAGACCACCCATGACCCACTCTACATCCTGGTGATGTTTGCGGGGATGATGAGCCATGGACAATGGGATTTAAAGTACCTTCACCCACCCGTAGAGGCTACTGCTAACCCCATCAGTCATGGATCTGCTCCAAACTTGGGGTGCAGACCATCCATGATCCACTCTACATTTTGGTGATGTTTGGGGGGAGGATGAACCATGGATAATGGAATTTAAAGTAGCTTCACCCACCTCTAGAGACTGCTGATAACCCCATCAGCCATGGATCTGCACCAAATTTGGGATGCAGACCACCCATGACCCACTCTACATCCTGGTGATGTTTGCGGGGATGATGAGCCATGGACAATGGGATTTAAAGTACCTTCACCCACCCATAGAGTGGGACTGCTAACCCCATCAGTCATGGATCTGCTCCAAACTTGGGGTGCAGACCATCCATGATCCACTCTACATTTTGGTGATGTTTGGAGGAGGATGAACCATGGACAATGGGATTTAAAGTAGCTTCACCCACCTATAGAGATTACTGCTGACCCCATCAGTCATGGATCTGCAGCAAACTAGGGACACAAACCACTTCCCCCCATGACTCACTTTATGTTCTGGTGGTTTGTGGGGGAAATGGACCATGGATGATGGCATTTGCCATATCTTCACCCACACCCAGAGAATGCTGCTAACCCCAGGATCCCTTTGTTTGGCTCAGTGCTCCGTATTGCACAAGAGCTCGTTCCTTGAAAGTGGCCGGGCTCCTCCTCTCCATCCCTCATTCCTCGACAAAGTCTGCCTGTCTGGAACTTATTAAGGAATCCATCCTGTGCGCCTCCCGCTCATAAACTTGCAAGAGGACAGGGTGAACTACAGTTAGCTTCCTGCCCTTTAGACCCGAGCTTGAATTTCATTGACTTGACAAGTCGATGCACTTACTGTAAAGCACTAATAATTATTTGACTCTGAGGACGACGGCAACGAAGAGGAATGCCGCTCTGCTTTGAGCCTGCAAAAAACCCCTTGTGATGCCAGTTTGGGGAAAGACTCCTTGGGGATGCTTTTGGAAACCCTTTGGGCCCCAAATGCCTCTTCTTTGGGGTCAGAAGGCACGGCGGCAACCTGGGTCTGCTCCCTGCAGAAAGACAAGAACTAATTGGGATTTTGTAAGAGATATCTTTCCTTGAAATCTCTTAGAAGTTGGTTCAAGTTTAGGTAGCAGGAGGTCTCCGCAGACCACACAGAAAGTGAGCAGAAATGGGCTTACGGCTGCCTTTCTGAAGCGGATGGGAAATAGAAGAGTGCCGAAACACGGAGGCACCCTTTTGTTTGGATTCTCTAACCATTTGGGCACTTTCCAGCCAATTCACCCAGTTTGAAATACATAAATGCCTTGCTAAATGAATGACTAAAAACAAAAACAAAACAGAAGCATGGGTTGCAATCTCTCTGGCCTTTTTCTGCATCCTTTGTGTGCGAAGGGGCACATGTCACACCTCAAAAGGAAGGCCTTTCCAGCCCGTCCTCTGAAGAAAAACCCAGGAGGAGTCACATGAAAAGGGAGCCCATGAGTCCGTCTGCACTGTAGAAGGAATGCATTTTGACACCACCTTAACTGCCCTGGCTCAATGCTACGCAATGATGGGAGTTAGAGTTTGGTGAGGCACCAGCTGCCTTTGAGAGAGAACGTTCTGTAAAACAACAATACCTAGGATTCAATAGATAGCATTGAGCCATGGCAGCTAAAGCCATGTCAAACCACGTTCATTCTACCGTGCAGACAGGCCCAATGTTATGTAATGCTTTAAGCCAGTGTTTCTCAATCTTCCTAATGCCGCAACCCCTTTGGGAGTTGTAGTTGCTGGGATGTATAGTTCACCTACCATCTAAGACCATTCTGAACTTCACCAATGATGGAACTGAACCAGACTTGGCACACAGAACTCCCATGACCAACAGAAAAATACTGGGTTTGGTGGGCACTGACCTTGAGATTTGGAGTTGAAGTTCACCTACATCCAGAGAGCACTGTGGACTCAAACAGTGATGGATCGGGACCAAACTCCACACAAATATTCAATATGCCCAAATGTGAACACTGTTGGAGTTTGGGGAAAATAAACCTTGACATTTGGGAGCTGTAGTTGCAGGGATTTATAGTTCACCTACAATCAAAGACCATTCTGAACTTCACCAAGGATGGAACTGAACCAGACTTGGCACACAGAACTCATATGACCAACAGAAAATATTAGAATGGTTTGGTGGGCACTGACCTTGAGTTTTGGAGTTGTAGTTCACCTACATCCAGAGAGCACTGTGGATTCAAACAGTAATGGATCTGGACCAAGCGAGTTTTTAACTCTTCTTAGGAAGATCATAGTTTCAAAAAAGGTTACGATCTCCAACAAGGTCATGCCTTTCCAAAAGGTTGTGTTTATTCCAAATGTTGTAAATGCCAATTAATCTCCAAAAGGGGTGTTGTTGTTGTTGTTGTTGTTGTTGTTGTTGTTGTTGTTTATTCATTCAGTCACTTCCGACTCTTCGTGACCTCATGGACCATCCCAGGCCAGAGCTTCCGGTAGGCAGTAGCCACCCCCATTTCCTTCAAGGTCATCAAGCTAGTCCCTTCAAGGATACCATCCATCCACCTTGCCCCTCTTCCTTTTTCCTTCCATTTTCCCCAGCATCATTGTCTTCTCCAAGCTTTCCTGTCTCCTCATGATGTGGCCAAAGGACTTCCTCTTTGCCTCTCGTCTCCTTCCCTCCAGTGAGCAGTCCGGCTTTATTTCCTGGAGGATGGACTGGTTGGATCTTCTCAGGGTCCAAGGCACTCTGGGCATTTTCCTTCAACACCACAGTTCCAAAGTGCCTCTCTTCCTTCACTCAGCCTTCCTTACAGTCCAGCTCTCGCAACCATCGGTCACTATGGGAAATACCATTGCTTTAACTCTGTGGACCTTTGTTGCCAGTGTGATGTCTCTACTCTTCACTCTTTGACTGAGATTGGTCATTGCTCTCCTCTCAAGAAGGAAGTGCCTTCTGATTTCCTGGCTGGAGTCACACTTCCAAAAAGCCTGTGGAGATTCCTGGTTTTCCCAAAAGTTTATGAATAGCCAATTGGGTACCGCAATTGAAGAGAGATATTGACAAGCTGGAATGTGTCCAGAGGAGGGTGACTAAAATGATCAAGGGTCTGGGGAGCAAGTCCTATGAGGAGCGGCTTAAAGAGCTGGGCATGTTTAGCCTGTAGAAGAGAAGGCTGAGAGGAGACAGGATGAGGACCATGTATAAATATGTCAGGGGAAGTCCTAGGGAGGAATCATAGAATCATAGAATCAAAGAGTTGGAAGATACCTCATGGGCCATCCAGTCCAACCCCATTCTGCCAAGAAGCAGGAATATTGCATTCAAATCACCCCTGACAAATGGCCATCCAGCCTCTGCTTAAAAGCTTCCAATGAAGGAGCCTCCACCACACTCCGGGGCAGAGAGTTCCACTGCTGAACGGCTCTCACAGTCAGGAAGTTCTTCCTAATGTTCAGATGGAATCTCCTCTCTTGTAGCTTGAAGCCATTGTTCCGCGTCCTAGTCTCCAGGGAAGCAGAAAGGAAGCTTGCTCCCTCCTCCTCCCTGTGGCTTCCTCTCACATATTTATACATGGCCCTCATCATATCTCCTCTCAGCCTTCTCTTCTTCAGGCTAAACATGCCCAGTTCCCTAAGCCGCTCCTCATAGGGCTTGTTCTCCAGACCCTTGATCATTTTAGTCGCCCTCCTCTGGACACATTCCAGCTTGTCAATATCTCTCTTGGATTGTGGTGCCCAGAACTGGACACAATATTCCAGATGTGGTCTAACCAAAGCGGAATAGAGCATGGGGAGCATTACTTCCCTAGATCTAGACACTATGCTCCTATTGATGCAGGCCAAAATCCCATTGGCTTTTTTTGCCGCCACATCACATTGTTGGCTCATGTTTAACTTGTTGTCCACGAGGACTCCAAGATCTTTTTCACATGTACTGCTCTCGAGCCAGGCGTCACCCATTCTGTATCTTTGCATTTCATTTTTTCTGCCAAAGTGGAGTATCTTACATTTGTCACTGTTGAACTTCATTTTGTTAGTTTTGGCCCATCTCTCTAATCTGTCAAGATCGTTTTGAATTCTGCTCCTGTCCTCTGGACTATTGGCTATCCCTCCCAATTTGGTGTCGTCTGCAAACTTGATGATCATGCCTTCTAGCCCTTCATCTAAGTCATTAATAAAGATGTTGAACAGGACCGGGCCCAGGACGGAACCCTGCTTGTGGCACTCCGCTTGTCACTTCTTTCCAAGATGAAGAGGAAGCATTAGTGAGCACTCTCTGTGTTCGTCCACTTAACCAATTACAGATCCACCTCACCATAGTTTTGCCTCGCCCACATTGGACTAGTTTCCTTGCCAGTAGGTCATGGGGGACCTTCTCGAAGGCCTTACTGAAATCAGTAGAAATCAGGAGGGAGAGAACTTGTTTCCTGCTGCCCTGGAGACTAGGACACAAGGGAGCAATGGCTTCAAACTACAAGAAAAGAGATTCCAGCTGAACATGAGGAAGAACTTCCTGACTGTGAGTGCTGTTCAGCAGTGGAACTCTCTGCTCCGGAGTGTGGTGGAAGCTTTTGAACAGAGGCTGGGTGGCCATCTGTCAGGGGTGATTTGAATGCAATATTCCTGCTTCTTGGCAGAATGGGTTTGGACTGGATGGCCCAGGAGGTCTCTTCCAGGATTCTATGATTCTATGGATCTTCTGGCGGTCCAAGGCACTCTCAGAACTTTCCTCCAACACCACAATTCAAAAGCGTCTCTCTTCCTTTGCTCAGCCTTCCTTACGGTCCAGCTCTCTCATCCATAGGTTATTATGGGGAATGCCTTTGCTTTAACAATGCGGACCTTCATTGCCAGTGTGATGTCTCTCCTCTTCACTCTTTGACCGAGATTGGTCATTGCTCTCCTCCCAAGGATGAAACATCTTCTGACTTCCTGGCTTCCAAAAAGCCTGTGGAGATTCCTGGTCTTCCCAAAAGATTGTGAATAGCTATTTCCCAAATATAGAAATTGGCATTATTTGGCCAAGGAAACTTTGGATCTATGGTTGCCACAAGCAAGACATTATTTATTATATCAGGAGTGAACCAAACAGTTGTATTGTATTAAAAAAAATAAAGCACACACACAGCAAAGTTTGCAGACTTGGCATGATACTAAATGTCCTTTAACCAGTAGCTGGCCACTTGGAGTGTCTCTGGTGTTGCTATAAGAAGGTCCTCCATTGTGCATGTGGTAGCGCTCAGGATGCATTGTAGTCAGTGGTCTGTGGTTTGCTCTTCTCCACAATCGCATGTTGTGGATTCCACTTTGTGGCCCCATTTCTGAAGGTTGGCTCTGCATCTCGTGGTGCCAGAGTGCAGTCTGTTCAGCGCCTTCCAAGTCACCCCGTCTTCTGTGTGCCCAGAACCTCGATCAGCCATTGATCGATGTTCTGGGTTTCAGCCTGCCACTTTTGGACTCTCGCTTGCTGAGGTGTTCCAGCAAGTGTCTCTGTAGATCTTAGAAAACTATGTCTAGATTTAAGTTGTTGACATGCTGGATGATACCCAAACAAGGGATGAGCTGGAGATGTCTCTGCCTTGATCCTTTCACTATTGGCTGCTACTTCCCAGCGGATGTCAGGTGGTGCAATACCGGCTAAGCAGTGCAATTTCTCCAGTGGTGGAGGGTGCAGGCACCCCGTGATAATGTGGCATGTCTCATTCAGAGCCACATCCACTGTTTTAGTGTGGTGAGATGTGTTCCACACTGGGCATGCGTACTCAGCAGCAGAGTAGCATAGTGCAAAGGCAGATGTCTTCACTGTGTCTGGTTGTGATCCCCAAGTTGTGCCAGTCAGCTTTCATACGATATTGTTTCTATTACCCACTTTTTGCTTTATGTCCAGGCAGTGCTTCTTGTAGGTCAGAGCATGGTCCAGAGTGACTTCCAAGGATTTGAGTTTGTGAAGACCCGTGGATACCAAGGGACGCCTGGCAAGTTCCACTAACCGCAAATGTTCCGGGGATGATTGGGAAGACTTCGCCAGCGAGGTAGTTGCCAATGTAATTCATCCTGACTCTGTTCCCTGGGGAAACTACAACTTTGCTTTAAGATTGGACTATGTCTCCCTTTTTATTAGGGATGTGGGGTTGGTCGTGTTCAATACAATAACAATAGTGTGCATTTTTGGGAAACGGAATCATAGAAACATGGAGTCACCGTTGTGTCTGATAATATTTTTGTGGGCTTAACCTCCAAATGATTCCTTCTCCTGAGTAAGTGAGTTTTGAGTAAAGCCCAGAACGTGTACCGGTGTAGCATGTTTTGCCCCTGAGGAAGCCTCGCTTATCTCAATCTACTAATAACAATAACAAACCCAGCCCAATTTCTTAGGAATGAGAAGACAAGCAAAGCAGCGAGGATGAATGCGAAGCCTGGGAGAAAAGCCTTGACAGCTTAATAGACCTGAAAGAAAGAGGAGAACAATCCCCAAGTCAGAGCCATAAATAAAGGATTTCGAAATCGGGAGCTGGGGTTCCCCTTGTGCCAACAACCTTCAGGGACCATAAATCTGCCAAGGGCTCCGACTGGGTAAATTTCCTCCAGCGCATTTTCAAAATAAACCCTTTGTTTGCAGGATGGGCCACTCGATGACAAAAAAAATGTCTTCTGGGTTCAAACAGAGGTGCAACGCAGAAGGCGAAAAGCGCAGGAGGAAATGGCTGTTTCCATAGGTCGCTTGATACCTTCAGATTATTCCCAATGGATGGCGAGCCCAAGATGGCACGATCCCTGGTTTGATCCTGGCAAGATTTGTCCAAGGGGGTCTGCCTTTGCTTTCCTCAGAGGCTGAGAGAGTGTGACTTAGAATCATAGAATCAAAGAGTTGGAAGAGACCTCCTGGGCCATCCAGTCCAACCCCATTCTGCCAAGAAGCAGGAAAATTGCATTCAAAGCACCCCTGACAGATGGCCATCCAGCCTCTGTTTAAAAGCTTCCAAAGAAGGAGCCTCCACCACACTCTGGGGCAGAGAGTTCCACTGCTGAACGGCTCTCACAGTCAGGAAATTCTTCCTCATGTTCATATGGAATCTCCTCTCTTGTAGTTTGAAGCCAGTTGTGCCAGTCAGCTTTTGTATGATATTATTTTAGCACCCACTTAGAATCACCGAATCAAAGAGTTGGAAGAGACCTCCTGGGCCATCCAGTCCAACCCCATTCTGCAAAGAAGCAGGAATACTGCATTCAAATCACCCCTGACAGATGGCCATGCAGCCTCTGTTTAAAAGCTTCCAAAGAAGGAGCCTCCACCACACTCCCTCCGGGGCAGAGAGTTCCACTGGTGAACGGCTCTCACAGTCAGGAAGCTCCTCCTCATGTTCAGATGGAATCTCCTCTCTTGTAGTTTGAAGTCATTGCTCCATTGTGTCCTAGTCTCCAGGGAAGCAGAAAACAAGCTTGCTCCCTCCTCCTCCCTGAGGCTTCCTCTCACATATTTATACATGGCTATCATATCCCCTCTCAGCCTTCTCTTCTTCAGGCTAAACATGCCCAGCTCCTTAAGTCGCTCCTCATAGGGCTTGTTCTCCAGACCCTTGATCATTTTAGTCGCCCTCCTCTGGACACAGTATTCCAGCTTGTCAATCTCTCTCTTGAATTGTGGTGCCCAGAATTGGACACAATATTCCAGTTGTGGTCTAACCAAAGCGGAATAGAGCATGGGGAGCATGACTTCCCTAGATCTAGACACTAGGCTCCTCTTGATGCAGGCCAAAATCCCATTGGCTTTTTTTGCCGCCACATCACAGTGTTGGCTCATGTTTAACTTGTTCCCCACGAGGACTCCAAGATCTTTTTCACACGTTCTGCTCTCGAGCCAGGCCTCATTGTCCCATTGACTTGCCCAAGGTCACTCAATGAGTTTCTATTTATTTATTTACTACTAGCTGTACCCGCCATGCATTGCTGTGGGCAACCTTCCCTTCCTTTTTCTCTCCTTCTTCCCTTCCTTCCCTTTTCTTCTTTCCTTCTCTCCTTCCTTCCTTCCTTCCTTCCTTCCTTCCTTCCTTCCTTCCTTCCTTCCTTCCTTCCTTCCTTCCTTCTCTACCTCTTTCCTTCTTTCCCCTTTTCTTTCCCTTCCGCTTTCTCTCCTTTCTTCCTTCCTTCTCTACCTCTTTCCTTCCTTCCTTTGCTCTTTCCTTCTTTCTTTCACTCCCTATTTCTCTTTCTTTCTTTCTTTCTTTCTTTCTTTCTTTCTTTCTTTCTTTCTTTCTCCTCTTCCTTCCCTTCCTCCCTCTTCCTTCCCTTTTTTTCTGTATCATGATTTAGCTTTGCGCCATTTATATTTATTGGCTTTTAAGTCCTTTCTGCTGTTTTTTTTAGGGGGGGGGTTATGAGTGATGGTCACTCACTGGCCTGTTAGGCGTATAGTGTCCAAATTTCATGTCAGTTTGTCCAGTGGTTTTTGAGTTGTGTTAATCCCACAAACCAACATTACATTTTTATTTATATAGACTAGCTGTCCCCTGCAACGCGTTGCTGTGGCCCATTATGTGTATATGTGTTTTGTGTGTGTATATGTGTGTGTATATATTTGTGTATATGTGTATGTATGTGTGCTTTTATATATATGTGGTTTGCGCATTCGTTTTATTTATTATTATTTTTGGCCTTTTAAGCCTCTTCTGCCATGTTTTTCAGTGTTTTCCTGAGTGATGGTCACTTGTTGGCTTGATACGTGTCTTGTGTCCAAATTTGGTGTCAATTCGTCCAGTGGTTTTTGAGTTATGTTAATCCCACAAACAAATATTACATTTTTATTTATATAGATTTTTATTTACATTGCTTATATTCCGCCTTTATTACCCCAAAGGGGACTCACAGAACACATATACGCAAACATTCAATGTTGATCATACAATGACAATACAGACAACAGATAGAGGTATATTTAGGCTTTTTCTCATCATTCAGGATATTTTGGAGGCTGTGCTCAGTTCTGGCCACAGGGGGGTGCTGTTGCTCCATCACTTTCCCTAAGAGCTTTCTTTGTTCGTAAACTTTCCTCCTTTTTCTGATTGAAACCTCCCCACTTATTGTGGTTCCTATTCATCTACTCACATTGCTGTTTTTGATCTGCTAGGTGGGCAGGGAGCTGAGCTGAAGGTTAGGAGCTCACCTTGACCCAGCTTCAAACTGTCAACTTTTTGGTTGCCAAGATCTACTGCAACTGCAACTGGTGATTAACCTGCTGTGCTAAAACTGGCCCTATAGTCCTAGTCCAACACACCTGCATCAAAACAATAAAGTTGCATTGCTTCTCAAAATGTTTCTTGGTCAGGTTTTTTCAGAGAGTGAGGTTTGCCACCAATACCATCCTCCGAGGCTGAGAGAGTGTGACTTATCCAATGTCACTCAATGGCCCAGTGCCACTCTCTCAGCCTCAGAGGAACACAATGAGGCAAAACACCTCCGAAGAAACCTTGCCAAGAATACCCAATATGGCTTTGAAGGAAAACAACTGTCAGGTAGAAAATGTTGTACTAGATAGAACCGCATTGCATGTAACTCCATGATGTTAGAAATACAGTTCTAATGGACATGTAGTCACAGCACATTCCAGTGAAAGGGTTAAGAGTGGAGATGTGGAACTTAGAGGGACAGCTGAGTCGTGGCTATGTGACAGGCATGACAAAAATGGCATCTATGATCCATTGCCGTCATGCCACGTGCATGTCTTGCTATGGTTATCTTGACATGGTTGTGAGTATCTCTCTGTATATACTGATAGGAGATCTGTAAATAGCTGTATATAGAGTAATGACTGAAGAATTAAAAAACAAAAAACAAAAGAGTTTGCATGAAAGCCAGAGCTCAAGTGTGCTTATCAAAGTCGTGAGCTAGAAAACAAGGTGAGGGGCTGGACTATAAATCTCTGCTAACTGTGATCAGGACTCTGCAGTATTTTGGATTGAATCTTAACTGCTTGCCTTGAGAGACATTAAGCCCCATGCACAGCTGCAGAAGGTTTGATTCACATATCTACCAGGAACAGGTATTTTGTGTGTGTTTACTTGAACCCCGCACCAACAACAACAGCATCAACAAGCGACAACAGAACAGCAGCAGCAAAAACAACTTTTCCTTGAGTCTGATTGGATTTTCCTCTTGCACTAAATAAGCATTTGCCAAAGATGCTTTTTGAAAAGTTATACCCATCACACTGATATTTCATTAAAGCAGCATTACCTTTCTTGGGCTTCTTTCTTTTGTAGTGGACATGTGCACATCTTTGCAAATTTGAGGAGGAAAGTTCAAAGGATGCAAGTCTTTAAAGCGTGGCATTATAGAAGTCAAAGAATAGAGCTTCTGGGCCCAGAATTATTCCTCGGGTTGCGTTTCTTGAACCCAAACCTCCCCTATTTCTAGGCAGGCCTTGATCTCACATTCCAGACGGGCCATCCCAATGAAGACTCCTTGAATATTTAATGCCAGGGTGGGAAAAGGTGGCAAATATTTGAATTAGAGGTGTCCTTTCTTGCATAAAAGTCCCACCGAAGCCTTTGGTGCCTTCATTATATTATAAGGAACCTTTGGGGCTTCATGAAAGGTGAGGGAAGATCTCCCTTGAGTTAAATATGGCAATAAATATGGTAAACGCTCTTGGCAAGACGAAAAAAAGGGAGAGAGGGACAGAGAGGGAAAAAGAACTTCAGCTGAAGAATAGCTAACTTCCAGTTTGGGTGCATCTACACCGTAGAGTTAACGCAGTTTGTCACCACCTTAACCTCCATGTTATAGGGTTCTGGAAGTTGTAGTTTGGTGGGACACCAACCCTCTTTGGCAGAGAAAGCTAAACACCTTTGGAAATGACAACTCCCAGGATGATATTATTATTACTATTATTGTATTGTCGAAGGCTTTCATGGCCGGAATCACTCAGTTCTTGTGGGTTTTTTCGGGCTATATGGCCATGTTCTAGAGGCATTTCTCCTGACGTTTCGCCTGCATCTATGGCAGGCATCCTCAGAGGTCTGTTGGAATTAGGACAAATGGGTTTATATATCTGTGGAATGGCTGGGGTGGGGCAAGGAGCTCTTCCCTGCTGCAATTAGGTGTGAGTGTTTGGCTAATCACCTTCATTAGCATTTGAAGGCCTGCTTGAACCTGGGAAAACCTGTTGCTGGGAGGTGTTAATCTGTGCCTGGTTTCTTCCTCTCTGTTGTTTAGCTGTTATAATTTTAGAATTTTTTAATACTGGGAGCCAGATTTTGTTCATTTTCATGGTCTCTTCCTTTCTGTTGAAATTGTCCACATGCTTGTGGATTTCAATGGCTTCTCTGTGTAGCCTGACATGGTGGTTGTTGGTGTGATCCAGCACTTCTGTGTTCTCAAATAATATGCTGTGTCCAGGCTGGTTCCTCAGGTGCTCTGCTATGGCTGACTTCTCTGGTTGAAGTAGTCTGCAGTGCCTTTCATGTTCCTTGATGCGTGTCTGGGCAATGCTGCGTTTGGTGGTCCCTCTGTAGACTTGTCCACAGCTGCATGGTATACAATGGGAGACTCCTGCAGAGGTGAGAGGATCCCTCTTGTCCTTTGCTGAACGTAGCATTTGTTGGATTTTCTTGGTGGGTTTGTAGATTGTTTGTATGTTGTGTTTCCTCCTCAGCTTCCCTATGCGGTCAGTGGTTCCCTTGATGTATGGCAGGAACACTTTTCCTCTGGGTGGATCATCATCTTTACTCTCGTGGTTTGTTCTTGGGACCACATAGGGACCACATAGTCTACATAGGGACCACCAAACGCAGCATTGCCCAGACACGCATCAAGGAACATGAAAGGCACTGCAGACTACTTCAACCAGAGAAGTCAGCCATAGCAGAGCACCTGAGGAACCAGCCTGGACACAGCATATTATTTGAGAACACAGAAATGCTGGACCACACCAACAACCACCATGTCAGACTACACAGAGAAGCCATTGAAATCCACAAGCATGTGGACAATTTCAACAGAAAGGAAGAAACCATGAAAATGAACAAAATCTGGCTCCCAGTATTAAAAAATTCTAAAATTATAACAGCTAAACAACAGAGAGGAAGAAACCAGGCACAGATTAACACCTCCCAGCAACAGGTTTTCCCAGGTTCAAGCAGGCCTTCAAATGCTAATGAAGGTGATTAGCCAAACACTCACACCTAATTGCAGCAGGGAAGAGCTCCTTGCCCCACCCCAGCCATTCCACAGATATATAAACCCATTTGTCCTAATTCCAACAGACCTCTGAGGATGCCTGCCATAGATGCAGGCGAAACGTCAGGAGAAATGCCTCTAGAACATGGCCATATAGCCCGAAAAAACCCACAAGAACTGAGGATTACTATTATTGTTGTTGTTGTTATTATTATTATTATTATTATTTTACTGACACAAAAAGACAGTATGTTACAGCAAATGATATTTATATATGCTGGATTTTTTCCATAGAGTTACAAGCTGGGTAGATGCGGGGAATGCCGTGGATGTAGCATACCTGGATTTCAGGAAGGCCTTCTTGGACAAGGTCCCCCATGACCTTCTGGCAAGGAAACTAGTCCAAGGTGGGCGAGGCAAAACTATGGTGAGGTGGATCTGGAATTGGTTAAGCGGACGAACCCAGAGGGTGATTCTCCCCAAGGCTTCCTCCTCTTCATCCTGGAAAGAAGGGACGAGTGGAGTGCCACAAGCAGGGTTCCGTCCTGGGCCCGGTCCTGATCAGGATCTTCATTCATGACTTAGATGAAGGGCGAGAAGGCAGGATCATCAACTTTGCAGACGACACCAAAATGGGAGGGAGAACCAAGACTCCAGAAGACAGGAGCAGGATTCAAAGGGATCTTGACAGATTAGAGAAATGATGGGCCAAAACTAACAGAACGAAGTTCAACAGGGACAAAAGCAAGAGACTCCACTTTGGCAGGAAAAAGGAAATGCAAAGAGACAGAATGGGGGACGATGAGGCCTGGCTCGAGAGCAGGACGTGTGGAAAAGATCTGGGAGTCCTCGTGGACAACAAGTTAAACATGAGCCAGGAATGTGATGTGGCGGCAAAAAAAGCCAATAGGATTTTGGCCTGCATCAATAGGAGCATAGTGTCTAGGTCCAGGGAAGTCATGCTCCCCATGCTCTATTCCGCCTTGGTTAGACCACACCTGGAATATTGTGTCCAGTTCTGGGCACCACAATCCAAGAGAGATATTGACAAGATGGAATGTGTCCAGATGCAGGGTGACTAAAATGTTCAAGGGTCTGGAGAACAAGCCCTATGAGGAGCGGTTTAAAGAGCTTGCCATGTTTAGCCTGAAGAAGAGAAGACTGAGAGGAGATATGATAGCCATGTATAAATACGTGAGAGGAAGTCAGAGGGAGGAGGGAACAAGCTTGTTTTCTCTGCTCTGGAGACTAGGATGTAATGGAACAATGGCTTCAAACTACAGGAAAGAAAGGAGATTCCACCTGAACATTAGAAAGAACTTCCTGACCGTAAGGAAAGCTGTTCATCAATGGAACTCTCTGCCCCAGAGTGTGGTGGAAGCTCCTTCTTTGGAGGCTTTGAAACAGTGGCTGGATGACCATCTGTTGGGAGTGCTTTGAATGTGATTTTCCTGCTTCTTGGCAGAATGGGGTTGGACTGGATGGCCCATGATGTCTCTTCCAACTCCTTTGATTCGATTTTTCTATAATATTCCCAGGCCAAAAGGCAAAAGGAGAAGAACGGCAGCATCTTCAGGTGGGTGACCTTCAAAAGTCACACTGTCTCAGCCTCGGAGTGAGGGCAACTCCCTCTGAAGATATCCTGCCAAGGAAGTCCCTTAAGGCCAACATTTGTCAACAATGGCTTGGAGGCACTGAGCTACTGAAAGCAAACAATGGTGTGGCAACAGTAGTTGGGGAAGGAAGGCATCGCAACCTGTTGGTGTAGTTCATAAATATCCATGACATTTATTGCTTGCAGGAGGGCACCAAACGTATAACATAGTGAAGTTAGCAAAGGTCTCCACATTGTTGTCATTGCAGATCTCTGAGATTTATTTACTGCAACGCGTCACATGGACATCATGAGACGTTGGACGAAGCTATGGCCTCCCCCCTTTTGATCTCTTGGAAAAGCCCAAAGATCGGACGTGGTTTCTTTTTGTTTGGGTCCAAACACAAGGGAAAAGAACACAGATAGGGAAGGCAGTGCAACTGACCTTTGAATGGGGAACGGTCACGTGAAGCCTTCTCTCTTAATTCCCAAACAGTATTCCAGGGCACGCTTGTTCCAAAAGAGAGCCTTTCATGCGAGCCATTGGCCTGGAAAGGATCTCAAAGAACAGTTTGCATGCCAAATATATATATAGCCTCAACCAGATTGGGGAGACAAAAGGGTTTGGCTGTGAACTACTATGCAAGAGCTTTTTTGGGGAGGGGAAAAAACAAGTCTTTGTAAATCAATGATCTCCCTTTAATGCATTTCAGGGAGGAAAACTTTTGCAAAGGTTTTCACATCAGTGTGACATGCAAAAGAAATGCTTGTGTTCATTGTTTCCATCACGTGTCGTCATTTCCTTCACTGACTCCAACTTGGAACATACAAACGGATCTTGTAGCATCTGAGGGTGCATCTATCTGAATGATGGAATAATAGAATCATAGACCTTGCTATAGACCAGCGGTTCTCAACCGGGGGGTCGCAACCCCCAAGGGGGTCACTGGGCCATTTTCGGGGGTCGCGAAGCCACCTTGGTTGCCCCCCCCCCCCAAATGTCTGCCGGCTACTGTGTGAGCCAAACAGCCGCGGTCATGGAGGCGGCCTTTCCCGCTCGCCTTTTGCACCCTCCGGCCTCGGAGGACGCAAGGGGCGAGTGGCCGTGGCCATGGAAGGGCCTTTCCTGCTTGCCTCCCGCGCCCTCCGGCCTCTGAAGGGGCAAGGAGCTCCTAGCCCTCTTTCCCTTGCCCAGGCAGCAAAGAAGGCTCTTCAGGAACTGAAGGTAGGACAAATCTAATCTTTTGTTAATGCCTCCCACAAAGCCCTCCAGTATTTTCTGTTGGCCATGGAAGTCCTGTATGTCAAGTTTGGTTCAATTTGTTGGGGTTCAGCCTGAGTTTGAACTTGAACCTGATTCTCTGTTTGTTCCTCCTGATGCTAATGAAAGTATATTTACTGATGCTAATGGAAATGTACCTCTTGATGCCAATGCTCCTGAAATTAGTGAGGAAGAAACTGCTGTAGGTTTGGAAAATGCCAATGTTCCTGAAATTAGTGAGGAAGGGACTTCTGTAGATTTGGAAAATGAAAGTACCAGTGTTCATGAGAATGTTTCAGAGGGAGACCTTGACCTTTCCCTCCCTTCTGCACCTGGTAACTGTAATGACAACAGATTTGGGCCAAATTTGGGAAGACAGAAGTAAATCACTCAGTTTGCGTCGATCCTCCCAAATTCAAGAATTAAAAACATTGGCTTCAAAAAAGAAGGGCGGTTCACGGAACCAATTCTTGAATTTTAATTGCCTTACACCGGGCTGACTGCCTCAGTTCAGGCATCGTTTCAGAATTGATGAAGACCTTGGCAGTTCTCCCAGTTCCCTGGCCATAGTTTGGGAAGATTTCTAGGATATCAAGTACGGTTAGTGGATTGCTAACAGGTTCCAGTATTTCACAGTGAGGCTTTTGGTTTTGCTTTGTCCATTTAAATTCATGTTTGCTGATTTTGCTGTGGCTTTTGACTTGCATTTTTCCTTTATTTTGTAACCATTTTTCTTCAATAAAAAAGGATTGTTTTTCACAGCCAAGTGTGGTGGAGAGTTATCTTAGGGCCTGCTCTGGATTGCAACACAATTCTATTATTGGTGGAGTTCAGAATGCTCTTTGGTGCCTGGTATACTATAAATCCACACAAATGAAATTTCCAAATGTCAGCGTCTATTTTTCCCAAACCCCTCCAGTATTTTCTGTTGGCCATAGAAGTCCTGTATGTCAAGTTTGGTTCAATTCTATTGTTGGTGGAGTTCAGAATGCTCTTTGGTGCCTGGTGAACTATAATTCACACAAATGCAATTCCCAAAAAGTCAGAGCTGAATCGGTTGGCGGTAATTCCAGTCCCTTCATCTATTGTCCATACTCCCCCAAACATACTGTTTTTATCATTAATCACTATGCTTTAATTATGTTCAATTTGTAACAATGGAAATGCATCCTGCATATCAGATGTTTACATTACAATTCATAACAGTACAGTTATGACGTAGCAACAAAAATATGGTTGGGGGTCACCACAACATGAGGAACTGTATTTAGGGGTCACGGCATTAGAAAGGTTGAGAACCACTGCTACAGACCTTGCAAAACTACATCTCCAGGGCTTGGGTAGCATTGAGTTCAAATGGTGCCAAACTGCATCCATTCTACAGTGTAGGCATACCCTGTGACTTGAAAGCAAGTGCATCATGTGCCTCTCATTCCACTTATAATGATTTGAACTGTTAATAAAGCTTGAAGAGACATTTTCTTTTCAGAGATGGCTTTCAGAAGCCAGGATTCCTACATTTGCTTTTCCTGGATGAAGCATTGCATGGTGCTTCATGGCACCAAACTGAGAAGTAATTTTCGCACGCCATATGCATCCAAATACATATTTTATATTATTATTATTATTATTATTATTATTATTATTATTATTACCATTACTGTTGTTGTTGTTGTTGTTGTTGTTGTTGCTGTTTTGCAATTCCATGAAGTTTTACTGTTGCAGTTTTTCTGGAATCATAGAATCATAGAATCAAAGAGTTGGAAGAGACCTCATGGGCCATCCAGTCCAACCCCACTCTGCCAAGAAGCAGGAATATTGCATTCAAATCACCCCTGACAGATGGCCATCCAGCCTCTGTTTAAAAGCTTCCAAAGAAGGAGCCTCCACCACACTCCCTCCGGGGCAGAGAGTTCCACTGCTGAACGGCTCTCACAGTCAGGAAGTTCTTCCTCATGTTCAGGTGGAATCTCCTCTCTTGTAGTTTGAAGCCATTGTTCCATTGCGTCCTAGTCTCCAAGGAAGCAGAAAACAAGCTTGCTCCCTCCTCCTCCCTGTGGCTTCCTCTCACATATTTATACATGGCTATCATATCTCCTCTCAGCCTTCTCTTCTTCAGGCTAAACATGCCCAGCTCCTTAAGCCGCTCCTCATAGGGCTTGTTCTCCAGACCCTGGATCATTTAATCACCCTCCCTATAACATATTTCCTTCTCATATTTATTCATGGCTATCATGCCTCCTCTCAACCTTCTCTTCTTCAGGCTAAACATGCCCAGCTCCTTAAGCCGCTCCTCATAGGGCTTGTTCTCCAGACCCTTGATCATTTAATCACCCTCCCTATAACATATTTCCTTCTCATATTTATACATGGCTATCATATCTCCTCTCAGCCTTCTCTTCTTCAGGCTAAACATGCCCAGCTCCTTAAGCCTCTCCTCATAGGGCTTGTTCTCCAGACCCTTGATCATTTAATCACCCTCCCTATAACATATTTCCTTCTCATATTTATTCATGGCTATCATATCTCCTCTCAGCCTTCTCTCCTTCAGGCTAAACATGCCCAGTTCCCTAAGCCGCTCCTCATAGGGCTTTTTCTCCAGACCCTTGATCATTTTAGTCGCCCTCCTCTGGACACATTCCAGCTTAGAGTCAATATCTCTCTTGAATTGTGGTGCCCAGAATTGGACACAATGTTCCTTCTATGGGAATCCACCATAGAAGGATCCCCAAGCCTTGTTAATGCAGGCAAAGAACAAATCATCACTATTATTTTCATGGGGTGCATCTACACAGTAGAATTAATACAGTTTGAACCCACTTGAACAATCTTCTTTGGGAGGCTTCGGCACTCTTTGGATGAGAAGGATAAGACTGTGTCAAACGACTTCTGTATTTCCATCCCATTGAGCCATGGCAATGAAAGTGGTGTCAAACTGCATTAACGCTATAGCGTAGATGTACCCTAACTTGCAAAAAAGAATATATCATAATCTAGAAGTGTGTAATTTTCAAAGAGTAATGCACTGCAAGTGATGCCATTAAATGGCATTTGCTGCTTGTAAAAATGCTGAAATGTTGTGATGTTTTGTTGTGTTTCTGAAGAGGAATAAGTCCCAAATTGTGAAAATTTTCCCCATTCTAGCAGTTTCCTCATTGGGCTTTGTTGACATTCTGGAAACTCATTCCCAACCATATTTCAAATGTCATATCCATCATGTTGTAGCCATAACAGAGGGCAGTGCTGAGATCATTGCACAACGGAGCAGGAGGAGGTAAGTTTCTTTGGAAAGTCTATTTTGCAGCATTGAAGCAAGTGTTGCTGACGTCATAGATGGAAAGAGTCCGTTATTCAGAAGTGGCTTTGCGCATGGCGACATGTTAATGAACCCAGAAGATGCCACAGGAAGATTTGGTTTTTCCATCAAACCCAGCAGAAACAGACAAGCATTTGCTTGAAAACGAAAAACAGGACCTAGGGTTTCATTCCCTCAGAGGTCGTGAACTGCTGAGCCGACGAGGCTGCCATCAGATAAGAGATCATGCGCTTAGCACTTCACATATTGCCGGGATGTTTGCGGCGACTGCTTCCAGCTCATGCAAATAGAGTTATTCATATCACATTTCCTGCACTCGCTCTAACCTGGTGCACACAAAAGGGATCTTGGACCACTTCAGGGTGAATCTACACTGGAGAATAGAGGCAGTTCGGCACCACAAATTGCCATAGCTCAGTGTTGTGGAAGCCTGCGAGTTGTAGTTTGGTGGGGCTGATTCCACATCGACCATGCCTCTTCCAGCTCTGGAAGCAACCGGGCATGTTTGCTCCATGCAGAACACTCAGCTCAAGATGGTAGAGGCAAATCTTCGCATGCGATTCCCATTGTGCATTGCACATTGCACATTGAGCATTGTGCATTGCATATTGAGGATTGAGCACTGAGCATTGTGCATTGAGCATCATGCACTGAGCATTGCGTATTGCATATTGAGGATTGAGCACTGAGCATTGTATATTGAACACTGCGTATTGAGCATTGTGCATTGCATATTGTGCACTGAGCATTGAGCATTGTGTATTGCGTATTGAGGATTGAACACTGAGCATTGTGCATTGAGCATTGCGTATTGAGCATTGTGCATTGCATATTGAGCATTGAGTATTGTGCATTGCATATTGAAGGCTGAACATTGAGCATTATGCATTGCATATTGAGCATTGAGTATTGTGCATTGCATATTGAAGGCTGAACATTGAGCATTACGCATTGAGCATTATGCATTGCATATTGAGCATTGAGTATTGAGCATTGCATATTGAGGACTGAACATTGAGCATTACGCATTGAGCATTACGCATTGAGCATTATGCATTGCATATTGAGCATTGAGTATTGTGCATTGCATATTGAGGACTGAACATTGAGCATTACGCATTGAGCATTATGCATTGCATATTGAGCATTGAGCATTATGCATTGCATATTGAGCATTGAGTATTGTGAATTGCATATTGAGGACTGAACATTGCGCATTGAGCATTATGCATTGCATATTGAGCATTGAGTATTGTGCATTGCATATTGAGGACTGAACATTGAGCACTGAGCATTGAGCATTATGGATTGCATATTGAGCATTGAGTATTGTGCATTGCATATTGAGGACTGAACATTGAGCATTACGCATTGAGCATTATGCATTGCATATTGAGCATTGAGTATTGTGCACTGCATATTGAGGACTGAACATTGAGCATTACGCATTGAGCATTATGCATTGCATATTGAGCATTGTGCACAAGCGTTGCATACTGAGCATTGTGCATTGCATAATGAGGATTGCGCACTGTGCATTGAGCATTGTGCATTGAGCACTGATCACTCAAATCCCAACAGCACATTTTGCATTGAACTGCCATGGCTTAATGTTATGGAACCCTGGGAGTTGTAGTTTGGTGTGGTATCAGCAAAGGAAGACTGGAGGGCTTGTCAAGCTACAACTCACTGGTTTCAATAGATTTGCTTTGTGGCAGTTCAAGTGGTGTCAAGCTGTATTCATTCTGCAGTGTAGACGCACCAATAGCCACCCACTTGACCCATTTTGCCAGCCCTCTTTGGCTGGGATGCTGAAAGACCTTCTGAAGTCCCAGGATTCCATAGCCTTGAGCCATGGCATAAAACGTGATGCCAAACTGCATTAAGTCTGCAATGTAGACGCACCCTGAGAGAATTGAGTTAGCAACATAACAGAAATGCTTCATGTTCTGAGGCACAGTAGGTTGGGATCGATGGAATTTGTGATAAAGCACAGACTCTTATACCGAGGAGGAGTCTTAAAAGAGACTTGAGGGTTGTTTTGCTGAATCCGAGTCGTGAAATGGCAGGAACGTTTCCAATGTCTCTCTTTTCACAAAACAACAACAGCACAACTCTTATGATCCTATGGAAGTTAAGCATGAGTCATACAAATGTCTGGACGAGAGCCGCGGGGTCTCTGCAAATGGAAATAAATCTATGCTGCGATACAAAATCAT
Source organism: Anolis sagrei (assembly GCF_037176765.1). Taxonomy (NCBI): domain Eukaryota; kingdom Metazoa; phylum Chordata; class Lepidosauria; order Squamata; family Anolidae; genus Anolis; species Anolis sagrei. The sequence goes on from NC_090030.1 coordinate 1,657,856, forward strand.
TAGCCGAGAGAAGGACAGCACGGCCCTCTCCACTTCTGTTACGTGGCACTCTCTCGGGAAGATGGGCTGCCATCGCACAAGAGGAACCCCACAAGAGTCTTCCTCTCCCACTTACGATCCTTTGGGCCTCAGCCAGGCAGGGCTTCTTCCATGAGTTGCCGGGGGTTTCAAGGCACGGGCGGTGCAAGCAAAAGCCACCAGCTTTGTTTCTCTTTGTTGGAAATCTCTGGATAAGGAAGCCTTGGCCATGGCTGCCCTTGCAATGTCAACACCCCCCCTTTCCCTTCCCTTCAGACCAAACATGAAAGCGCAGGAGGGCTCAGTGCCCAGATTGCAATGGCATGCCAGGCCAAGACCGCGAAGGTTGTTCCTTCGGGGGAGGAAAGCAGCCGAGACTCAACAAAACCAGAAGAAGGTGGGCAAGGAGCTTGCAATGGAAGAGGAGGAAGAGGGACAGCAAGGCATCTCACTGGGGAGGCTGGGAGGACACTTGGGCAAGAGGAGGCACATCTGAGGAGCAGAAGCACCTTGGGTGCTCCCCTCCCCTCCCTCCTTCCTTTCTTCCTTCCTTCTATCCCCATGCTTTTCTTTCTTCTTTCCTCCCTGCTTTCCTTCTTTCCTTCTTTGCTTCCTTCCTTCCTTCCTTCCTTCCTTCCTTCCTTCCTTCCTTCCTTCCTTCCTTCCTTCCTTCCTTCCTTCCTTCCTTCCTTCTATCCCCCTGCTTTTCTTTCTTCTTTCCTCCCTGCTTTCCTCCCTCCCTGCTTTCCTTCTTTCCTTCTTTCCTTCTTTCCTTCTTTCCTTCTTTCCTTCCTTCCTTCCTTCCTTCCTTCCTTCCTTCCTTCCTTCCTTCCTTCCTTCTATCCCCCTGATTTTCTTTCTTCTTTCCTCCCTGCTTTCCTCCCTCCCTGCTTTCCTTCTTTCCTTCTTTCCTTCCTTCCTTCCTTCCTTCCTTCCTTCCTTCCTTCCTTCCTTCCTTCCTTCCTTCCTTCCTTCCTTCTATCCCCCTGCTTTTCTTTCTTCTTTCCTCCCTGCTTTCCTCCCTCCCTGCTTTCCTTCTTTGCTTCCTTCTTTCCTTCCTTCCTTCCTTCCTTCCTTCCTTCCTTCCTTCCTTCCTTCCTTCCTTCCTTCCTTCTATCCCCCTGATTTTCTTTCTTATTTCCTCCCTGCTTTCCTCCCTACCTGCTTTCCTTCTTTCCTTCTTTCCTTCTTTCCTTCCTTCCTTCCTTCCTTCCTTCCTTCCTTCCTTCCTTCCTTCCTTCCTTCCTTCCTTCTATCCCCCTGATTTTCTTTCTTATTTCCTCCCTGCTTTCCTCCCTCCCTGCTTTCCTTCTTTCCTTCTTTGCTTCCTTCCTTCCTTCCTTCCTTCCTTCCTTCCTTCCTTCCTTCCTTCCTCTATCCATGCTTTCCCAGCTACGCATTTTGCATTGCATGATGTGCATTGAGCATGTAAGTCCCAGTTGCATGTTTTGCCTTGCGTATTGTGCATTGAGCATGCAAGTCGTTGTTCGTTCGTTCAGTCGCCCCCGACTCTTCGTGACCTCATGGACCAGCCCACGCCAGAGCTTCCTGTCGGCCGTCACCACCCCCAGCTCCTTCAAGGTCAGCTGAGCATGCAAGTCTCAGCTATGCATTTTGCATTGCACATTGTGCATTAAGCATGCAAGTCCCAGCTGCACATTGTGCATTGAACATACAAGTCCCAGCTGGGATTTGCATGCTCAATGCACAATACTCAATGCAAAATGTGTAGCTGGGACTTGCATACTCAATGCACAATGTGCAATGCAAAATGCGTAATTGGGACTTGCATGCTCAATGCACAATACGCAATGCAAAACATGTAGCTGGGACTTGTATGCTCATTGCACATTGTGCATTGAGCATGCAAGTCACCGGTGCACATTGTGCATTGAACATAAAAGTACCAGTTACGCATTTTGTATTGCACATTGTGCATTGAGCAGGCAAGACCCAGCTACATGTTTTGCATTGCGTATTGCGCATTGAGCATGAAGTCCCAACTATGCATTTTGCATTGCACATTGTGCATTGAGCATAAAAGTCCCAGTTCTGCATTTTGCATTGCATATTGTGCATTGAGCATGCAAGTCCCAGCTACATGTTGTGCATTGTGTATTATGCATTGAGCATGCAAATCCCAGTTACGCATTTTGCATTGCACATTGTGCATTGAGCATGCAAGTCCCAGCTCCATGTTTTGCATTGTGTATTGTGCATTGAGCATGATGTCCCAATTATGCATTTTGCATTGCACATTGTGCATTGAACATAAAAGTCCCAGTTAAGCATTTTGCATTGCATATTGTGCATTGAGCATGCAAGTCCCAGCTACATGTTGTGCATTGTGTATTATGCATTGAGCATGCAAATCCCAGTTACGCATTTTGCATTGCACAATGTCACACATCACAACGAAGGTCACTTTTGCTCATCTGTTAAGCTTTGCCTTTTTGGGGGGGGGGGGAGTGGGGGTGGTCCAAACTGCAGGTCCCAATGCCTGGACCTTCAAGGAAAAGCAAAGGAAGTGTGGCTACATTCCCACAAGAAAGAATAGTCCTGATTTGTGCTTTCGTTCTTATGGAAATTCATCCATGCTTTCCTCCTTTTGCCCTCAGTTTCCAGGTATTTGTGAAAAGAGAAAGCTGGGAGAATTTCAGCCACAACCCAGGCTTTTGACAGCCATCACAGAATGGCAGAATGTACCTGTGTTGTTCTATGGTTGTCCCTTATTTCCGATTGTTCAACAGTCAAGGGTTTATTAGGAGGCATTGAAAGAAAGGCGTAGGATGGCAAGAAACAGAATTTGGGCATGATTGGTGTGCCAGCCTTGCCATGGCTGCCTTTATGAGGCAAATTGTTCAGCCTCCTGGGAGGCTTTGACTTCAGCATTACCAAAGTTAATCATACATACTCGCAAAATGGCTCTCTTTCTCTCAGTAATACGACAACCACAACCTCCACTCAGATTTGCACATTCACGACTTTTGGTTTTCTGCAATGGGCTGGCCATAGAGATCGCATAGATGTGCAAAAGGCCTCCAAAATATTGCTATACTTTGCATCTCAACCAAGACATAAATGGGATGTAAATGTTGTTGTTGTTGTTGTTAGGAGGGGTGAGCTTTAAATGCAATTTTAATATTATTTATTCTATTTCAATTATATTATAACTCTATGTCCTCCAACTGATATTTATTTTTTGTATTTGCTCTGTTTTAAATTGTTATTAGACTGCCTTGAATTGCTATTCCTTTGTTGCAAAGAGAACAAAGTCCCCCAAATTGGGGGGCTGCCAAGGCGTTGGGTGCTTCTACACTGTGGAATTAATTTGGTTTGTCACCACTTTAACTGCCTTGGCTTGATGTTATGGGTTCCTGGGAGTTGTATGAGGGTTGAATGAAAAGTAATGCCTCCACCTTCGTAACTTGGTAACTCCTCAACAGATGGAAGTACTGATATGCAGCAAGTACTGGCTTGTTCAGTAGACACTCCTCTACAGTTCCAGTTTGGCAGGAAGCCTTAGCATTGATGGTTGTGTTGTTAACATGCAAAGTATGGAACACTGTGCAGATAGTCAGTCAATGCAACTTGAGCAACATGCAATCATTGAATTGACAGCAGAAGGTGTCACCCCAAAGGAGATTCATCAGAAAATGCAAGCTGTTTATGGGGATTGTGTTGATGTGAGTACTGTGTGTCATTGTAAGTTTAATGATGTTGAGGTGGGAACATTTGCTTGTGAAATGTGGTTGCTGTCACAGGATGTCCAACTCTTTGTTGTCATGCAAGTCAGATGTTCCCTCCTCAACATCTTTAAACTTTCTCGCCCACTGATGCTCAGTACTCACATCAACACAATCACCATAAACAGCTTGCATTCTCTGATGAATCTCCTTTGGAGTGATGCCTTCTGCTGTCAGGAATATCAATGACTGCACGTTGCTCAAGTCGCATTGACCGATCGTCTGTGCAGGGTTCCATACTTCGCACTTTAACAACACATCTATTCAATGCTAAGGCTTCCTGCCAAAATGGAACTGTAGAGGAGAGTCTGCTGAACAAGCCAGTACCTGTCGCATACCAGTACTGCCATCTGTTGAGGAGTTATGAAGGTGGAGGCATTACTTTTCATTCAACCCTCGTAGTTTGGGGAGGCCCCTGCACTCTTGGGCTGTGAAGGCTAAAAACTATGGAAAACCCAATCTACTGAACTAGCCAGTACCTGTCACATACCAGTACTGCCATCTGTTGAGGAGTTATGATGGTGGAGGCATTACTTTTCATTCAACCCTCGTAGTTTGGGCCATGGCTGTTCAAGTGGGGTCAAATTGCATAGGCTCTGTAGCCTTCCTCTCTTCTTTACATACTAACCAAAGGCACTGAAAGAAAAACTTTGCTCACCTCCATAGGATTCTTGCTTTTTTCAGATGGCCTTTTGCCTGGACTGGAAGGAAGGCCAAGTCCTGATTCAGGGCAAAACGTGTCCAATGCCTTCAGTTTGGATTTCCAGCCTGGGAGGAAAATGCCTTCCCAGAAAACACTGAGAGGAAAATCACTTGTACATCTTGCAGAAAGTTTGCAGGTCTTCTGTTGATTGATCCCATAGCTGTCATCCAAGACAAGCTAGTTTTCATATGTTTTGATCCGACTTCCAACCAGCCTTTGGCCAAACTCTCCAAGGGTCATTTCTCTTGCAACCGGAGAAGCGTTCTTTCAGTTGCCAAGTTGCTCTCAGAGCCAGGCGTCCATTGCTCAAAGGCCCTTAAAGAGCAACCTATTTATGTCTCGGACCCCGTTCCTATTTCTTTGGCAAGAGGTGGAGGAGCTCTCTTAAAAGACTCTACACCGGGCATTATTATTATTATTATTATTAACTTTATTTGTACCCCGCTAGCATCTCCCGAAGGACTCGATGCGGCTTACACAGGCCGAAGCCACAAACACAATACAAAGAGAACATATCACAGCAGTAAACAAGCAAATCAAAACAATTAAGCAAAAAACAGCAAATGACATACATCAAGACACTATTAAAACTGGTTCGGCCGGCGCAAAGGGGTACAGGGTTAAAAGTGCTGATATGGCAGGAGGAACGTAGGATTAAAGTGTGATGTGCGGCAACATTTGTTGTACTAAAGTGCTTCCAGGACTTGGGATGGGGAATGGGCAAACTTTCTAACTTGGGGGCTGCATGGAGGGCTGGATCAGGATGGGTGGGCCGAGACATAGGGGTTCTCCTCAAGCCATTCCCTCCCTGCACTTTCCTCCCCTTCCTCTTCTCTTTTGAAGGCAGAAAGTGAAGGAAAAATGGGAATTGTTGGGATCCCAAAAGTGTTGCTCTTGGTCAGGATGAGATGGTGGACAGGTCTGAAAAAGTGTCTCCATGAGACCCCGTATGGCCTACTCCTGAGATAGAATCCTAGAGCTGGAAGAGACCCCCAAGGCCCATCCAGTCCAACCCCCTGCCATGCAAGAAGGCACAATCAAAGCATTCCCGATAGACAACCTCTGTTGAAAAGCATCCAGAGAAGGAGACTCCACCACACTCCCAGGCAGCCTAGGCTTTCTTCCCTTTAGACCAGTTGAATGGACGTTCTCACTAGCCTTGGTTAGATGTGTCTCGCTTTCATAGCAGCCTTGGTGTAGTGAATCTTACCTAGTAGTCCCGAAAGGAAGCCTGGGTAACAGTATGGCAATCCTCCATTTTGAGAGTGGATGCCAGGGAAACAGCCATCTTGAGTGAGGATAGTCTGACGAGGGGAGGAATTTGAAGTCTCCTAGGATTGGCTAGAGCAGTTGGGAGGAGCCAAGTCTTAGGAGGGAAAAGATTTCATCTTCTGTGAGAGTTGAGAACTGGGAACTGGTGTGTGAAGAAGGGTTTTTGAAACTGGGTTTTTAGGCAGAGTCTGTGTCAGACAGTGCTGCGAACTGACAGGAAAAAGGTCAGACAGCAATCTGATTTCTTGTGGGAGTGAGCACAAGAGATTAGCTCTCTAGGCTGGATTAGTTAGCAGGAAGAGTTATTTAATAACCCAGGGACTTCCTAGGATAGGTTAGTCTGAACTCATTACTATTTCTCTGAAGTAGAGTGAGGGCTTTTGTTATCAACAGCTAGATTTGGTTGATTAACTCTGTCTGTAACTAAGGGAAGAAACTTATTCAAGCAACTATCAAGCTGAAGTACTTTTGTAACAAGTTACACTTTTTGTACCTCTCAGAAGGAGTTAGTTGCCTGTTTTTATAAATAAATCTTTTTTCTATTTAACTTTCAAAAAGGTTTCTATCGTTCCTCATTCCATCAACAAGCCTTGGTGATAATTCCAGCATTTTTTACATCTTGATACTACAGAAAAGCCTCTTATTAAACAGTCATTTTGGGAGCCAGGGGAAAAAGCAGTGTTGGCAGGAGTTTACCTCAAATACCTTTTTAAAATCCTAAAACTACTTAGGTTGGTGGCACCTTTATTCCAAAAGAAGATTGGAGACAAGCAGTGTTCACTCTACCAATACACATATCTAATATCATCTTGCTACCATGTTGGAGGCACAGGGGTGGGATTTTTGAAGAAAAGAAAATCTTTGCTGAAGATCCATCCTGCCCAGACATATTAGCAATAAGCCTCCAGCCTCGTGTCACTGGCTGTGATATAATCTTTTATACTGGGGTCCAGTGGTGTGATATCATACATATAATGCTGTACAGTGGTGTTCAGCTGTGGGATATATTATAATATATAGTATATACATTATAATTGGTACCAGTGGCGGGATATATTATACGTACTTTGTTACACTTGGCTTCTCCCTCTGACACTGTCTTTTGGATGTTTGTGGACTCCAGCACCCAGCATTCCTCACCATTTGCCATAATGAGAACTGCAGAGCGGTAACACCTTGCCAAGGCCTGATCTGCAATGGGCAACCATCCCAAGCCTTCCTATTTAGCAATGGAAAAATGGCACCAATCAGTTCAGTTTACTGGCATAAATAAGAGCTTTGTAGCAGTAAACTCATCTGCATCTTGGGAGTTGAAAATGCAACTTTTGAAGGGCCCCCAAAACTGCAAACTCTACAAATGTATCCTTTTTGCTTTACTCTGACTTGTAGGTAACTTCTTCACTCACAAACTGGTCAAACATATCCAGATCCAGCTTAGAATGCAATGATTGGCTCAAATATCCTCAGACTTGGAGGTCCACAGGGGTGCTCTCTACAGTGCTGAAATGGATGCTCACTCTTGGTTCAGCACCATGGATAGGTCCCATAAAGCCACTCTAAAAGACCAGGAATTTCTGTCTCTGAAATCCAGGCTCAACACTCCAAAGAAGAGGGCCCTTCTCTGGATAGTAGATCCAGATTGGATAGTAGATCCACTGCAGACTGCTTCAACCAGAGAAGTCACCCATAGCAGAGCACCTGATGAACCAACCTGGACCCAAAATATTATTTGGGAACACAGAAGTGCTGGACCACTCTCACAACCACCATGTCAGACGACACAGAGAAGCCACTGAAATTCACATGGATGAGTGAAACATTCTGAAACTTGATGGGCTAACAGTAGTCAGTGTGCTCTACCATTGTAGCAAGTTCCACCCCAATAGCTGTAAAATGAGGGAGAAAGGAGCCCACTTGCACAATTCCTGTAACCAAAAAGGACCAAAATTTTGTTACTCTAGTTATAATTAACAAAATTTTCACTAACTATACTTTAGAAACACTTTAGAAATGAAATGCTGGCACATTCCAATTTTGTAATGGCTTTTGAAGCATTGTTTTTCTTGATCGCACATGCCTAGTGGGATTCTGCCCATGGATGTAACCTCTTTATCCCAAGGAAGAGCCTTATCAGAGGCAATCCATGCTAATTTGAACCACTTTGGGTATCTGTGATTACCGCAACCGTCAGTTTGCAAATCGTCCCTCTTCTTTTGCTTTATGTCTTTATGCTTTAAGGCCTACTTCTGGTTTTGGAGGGAGTTCAAATCCAAGGTTTGTCAAGTCCTTAAAGAAAGGAACATTTCCTTAATCCAAAAACCACAATGTGGAGGAAAGAGATGTCACGGAGATAGATGTGTTAGCTACGAATGCAGAGCAAAGGGAAAACGCCGCAGGACAAGTCTCCACTGCGGACAATGTGCAGAAGGTTGCAAAGCCACAAACGGGGTGAGCAACACTCCTTATGTTTACTACTACTACTACTACTACTAATAATAATAATAATAATAGGTCACACAGTCCTTGACGCTTGGGAAATGTTCGACTTGTGATTTTATTATACAAAATCCAGCATATATATCTCGTTTGCTGTGACATACCATGCTTTTGTGTCAATAAAATGTAATTAGGTTAACATTTATGTATGCAACACTCCTTATATTTAATAATAATAATAATAATAATAATAATAATAACAATAATGTTAAAATTTATGTAAGCAACACTCCTTATATTTAATAATAATAATAATAGTAATAATAATGTTAAAATTTATGTAAGCAACACTCCTTATATTTAATAATAATAATAATAATAGTAATAATAAGGTTAACATTGATGTAAGCAACACTCCTTATCTAATAATAATAATAATAATAATAATAATAAGGTTAACATTGATGTAAGCAACACTCCTTATCTAATAATAATAATAATAATAATAATAATAAAGTTAACATTTATGTATGCAACACTCCTTATATTTAATAGAAATAATAATGTTAACATTGATGTAAGTAACACTCCTTATCTAATAATAATAACAACAACAATAATAATAATGTTAACATTTATGTAAGCAACACTCCTTATATTTAATAGAAATAATAATGTTAACATTGATGTAAGTAACACTCCTTATCTAATAATAATAACAACAACAATAATAATAATGTTAACATTTATGTAAGCAACACTCCTTATATAATAATAATAATAATAACAACAACAATAGCAATAGTAATAATAAGATTAACATTTATGCAAGCAACACTCCTTATATAATAATAATAATAATAATAATAATAATAAGGTTAACATTTATGTATGCAACACTCCTTATATTTAATAATAATAATAATAATAATAAGGTTAACATTTATGTAAGCAACACTCCTTATCTAATAATAATAATAATAATGACAATAATAAGCAACACTGTAAGCAGTCTATGTAAGCAACACTGCTTATATTTAATAATAATAATAATAATAATAATAATAAGGTTAACATTTATGTAAGAAACACTCCTTATCTAATAATAATAACAACAACAATAATAATAAGGTTAACATTTATGTAAGCATTAACACTCCTTATATAATAATAATAATAATAGTAATAATAAGGTTAACATTTATGTAAGCAACACTCCTTATCTAATAATAATAATAATAATAATAATAATAAAGTTAACATTTATGTATGCAACACTCCTTATATTTAATAGAAATAATAATGTTAACATTGATGTAAGTAACACTCCTTATCTAATAATAATAACAACAACAATAATAATAATGTTAACATTTATGTAAGCAACACTCCTTATATTTAATAGAAATAATAATGTTAACATTGATGTAAGTAACACTCCTTATCTAATAATAATAACAACAACAATAATAATAATGTTAACATTTATGTAAGCAACACTCCTTATATAATAATAATAATAATAACAACAACAATAGCAATAGTAATAATAAGATTAACATTTATGCAAGCAACACTCCTTATATAATAATAATAATAATAATAATAATAATAAGGTTAACATTTATGTATGCAACACTCCTTATATTTAATAATAATAATAATAATAATAAGGTTAACATTTATGTAAGCAACACTCCTTATCTAATAATAATAATAATAATGACAATAATAAGCAACACTGTAAGCAGTCTATGTAAGCAACACTGCTTATATTTAATAATAATAATAATAATAATAATAATAAGGTTAACATTTATGTAAGAAACACTCCTTATCTAATAATAATAACAACAACAATAATAATAAGGTTAACATTTATGTAAGCATTAACACTCCTTATATAATAATAATAATAATAGTAATAATAAGGTTAACATTTATGTAAGCAACACTCCTTATCTAATAATAATAATAATAATAATAATAATAAAGTTAACATTTATGTATGCAACACTCCTTATATTTAATAGAAATAATAATGTTAACATTGATGTAAGTAACACTCCTTATCTAATAATAATAACAACAACAATAATAATAATGTTAACATTTATGTAAGCAACACTCCTTATATTTAATAGAAATAATAATGTTAACATTGATGTAAGTAACACTCCTTATCTAATAATAATAACAACAACAATAATAATAATGTTAACATTTATGTAAGCAACACTCCTTATATAATAATAATAATAATAACAACAACAATAGCAATAGTAATAATAAGATTAACATTTATGCAAGCAACACTCCTTATATAATAATAATAATAATAATAATAATAAGGTTAACATTTATGTATGCAACACTCCTTATATTTAATAATAATAATAATAATAATAATAATAATAAGGTTAACATTTATGTAAGCAACACTCCTTATCTAATAATAATAATAATAATGACAATAATAAGCAACACTGTAAGCAGTCTATGTAAGCAACACTGCTTATATTTAATAATAATAATAATAATAATAATAATAAGGTTAACATTTATGTAAGAAACACTCCTTATCTAATAATAATAACAACAACAATAATAATAAGGTTAACATTTATGTAAGCATTAACACTCCTTATATAATAATAATAATAATAATAGTAATAATAAGGTTAACATTTATGTAAGCAACACTCCTTATATTTAATATTAATTATAACATTAACATTGATGTAAGCAACACTCCTTATATAATAATAATAATAACAATAGTAATAGTAATAATAATGTTAACATTGATGTAAGTAACACTCCTTATCTAATAATAATAACAACAACAATAATAATAATGTTAACATTGATGTAAGCAACACTCCTTATATAATAATAATAATAATAATAATAATAACAATAGTAATAGTAATAATAAGATTAACATTTATGTAAGCAACACTCCTTATCTAATAATAATAATAATAATGACAATAATAAGGTTAACATCTATGTAAGCAACACTGCTTATATTTAATAATAATAATAATAATAATAATAATAATAATAAGGTTAACATTTATGTAAGCAACACTCCTTATATTATAATAATAATAATAATAATAATAATAATAATAATAATAATAATAGGAATGGCAATGCACTAAGGCAGCCTTTGGCTTTGCTTCCTTCCCTTGGATTGAATATGTATATATATATAATTTATATATTTGACCAGTCATATGACTATTTCAAAATACAACGCAAATAAAAACCAGGCAAAAAGGAGAAGACAGCAGCTGATCTTCTGTTTACAGTCAAAATCTTATTTTCCTGGTTCTTCTTTCAGGAAATGAGCTATTTTCTTAATAGCTTTCAGAATAAAAAGTCTTACTCTGATTATGATGGATTTTTCCTGTCCTTGCATGAGGAATGTCAGTAGTTCACTTCCGTTGGGGGGCCTAAAATTGGGTAGTAATAGATGCAAATATCTGTATCGAAGTTCAGTATATGCTGGACAGTCAATCAAGAAATGTTCGATATCTTCCACAATTTGTTCTCCCCAAACACAGAACCTCTCACTTCTTGGGATGTTACAGGAGTGACCAGCTTGCATCATAATACCGAGTTGTTCAAACCTAGCTCTAGTATACATTCTTCTTAAGGGTAAAGGAACTGGAATAGTCAGATAATGTTCCGAATGAATATTCCTTTTGTGGGAGGCTACAAACTTTGTGGCAGAAGACCTACCTATACTTGCTAAAATGAAAAAGTATGGGGTCAGTTTGGATTCTAAAATATTTGGAGTGGGCCTCACAAATGCTTCAGATATGGCGTCTGACTTACAAATATTCCGATTTTCTTACGAATTCCGACACTTCCAATTTTTTTGCACATGCCTCCTAATTATTATTATTATTATTATTATTATTATTATTATTACTATTATTTGAAACACTAATAATAATAATAATAATAATAATAATAATAATATGATGATGATGATGATGATGATGATGATGATGAGTCCACAGCAGACACTCTGCTGGCTGTTGAATTGGATCCCACGTCGGACCCTTCCCAAGTGTCTAGGACAGTGTGATGTATCGGCGAATGATGCATGCAGATCCAGTAAGGTGCCCTTTTGCAGCTGGCAGATGGTAATTTTGTCAGCGCTGATTGTGTTTAAGTGTAGGCCAAGGTCTTTAGGCACTGCACCCAGTGTGCTTATCACCACTGGGTCCTCCTTGACTGGTTTGTGGCAGAGTCTTTGCAGTTCGATCTTTGAATCCTCATATCGTGTCAGCTTTTCCAGTTGTTTCTTTGCAATCCTGCTGTCACCTGGGATTGCGACATCGTCGATCCATATTTTGTTTTTTAACATGATTGTGAGGTCAGGAGTCTTGTGCTCCAAAACTCTGACTGTCTGAATCCGGAAGTCCCAGAGGAGTTTGGCGTGTTCATTCTCTGTAACTTTTTCCAGCTTGTGATCCCACCAGTTCTTTGTCGCAGGCAGATGGTATTTGTAGCACAAGTTCCAATGAATCACCTGAGCAACGGTGTTGTGCCTCTGCTTGCAGTCTGTCTGTGCGATCTTCTTGCAGCAGCTGAGGATGAGATCTCTTGTTTCATCTGCTTCCTTGCAGAGTCTACACTTGGGATCTGATGTCGATTTTTCAATCCTGGCTTGGATGGCCTTGGTTCTAATGGCTTGTTCTCGGGCTGCCAGAATCAGGCCTTCCTTTGTCTCCTTTTCCAGAGTTCCATTTGTGAACAATGGCCATGTTTTTTCTTTGTCCATTTGGCTCTCATTTTCTCCCAGGAACTGTCCATAGATAGCCTTCTTCTTTGGCCACTTTTCTCTTCTGCTCTGGATTGTGTTTTTATGGAATTCCCTCTTTGTCTTTGTTTACTACTCTTGACTTCCCTCAATGTTGGTTCTTGACTGCCTTTCACATCATCTGCAAGTGCGTGTTTCTCTTCTTCTACCATTTGTTTCACTAGATAATAACAATAATAATTATATAATAATAATAATAATAATAATAATAATAAATGATGCAACGTTTTCTAGACTAAGGAAAAATGAACCCATGAGCAAATGCAAGCAGATAATCTATTTCCTGGCCCATTCAAATGCACATGCACAAACACACACACACACACATATAGACATAAGCAAGTGGGGCATGGAGTGCATGGGATTCCGAAGTTGATGGCTTCCAAGCTTTGAGGGCAAAGAGAAGGAAAGGACTAATTCCCTCTTTGTCTTTTGCACTTTAAGCAGTTTGCACTTTAAGCAGGAGTCCTCGTGGACAGCAAGTTAAACATGAGCCAACAATGTGATGTGGCGGCAAAAAAAGCCAATGGGATTTTGGCCTGCATCAATAGGAGCCTAGTGTCTAGATCTAGGGAAGTAATGCTCCCCATGCTCTATTCCGCTTTGGTTAGACCACACCTGGAATCACATTGTGTCCAATTCTGGGCACCACAATTCAAGAGAGATATTGACAAGCTGGAATGTGTCCAGAGGAGGGTGACTCAAATGATCAAGGGTCTGGAGAACAAGCCCTATGAGGAGCGGCTTAGGGAACTGGGCATGTTTAGCCTGAAGAAGAGAAGGCTGAGAGGAGATATGATAGCCATGGATAAATATGTGAGAGGAAGCCACAGGGAGGAGGGAGCAAGCTTGTTTTCTGCTTCCTTGGAGACTAGGACGCAATGGAACAATGGCTTCAAACTACAAGAGAGGAGATTCCATCTGAACATGAGGAAGAACTTCCTGACTGTGAGAGCCGTTCAGCGGTGGAACTCTCTGCCCCGGAGTGTGGTGGAGGCTCCTTCTTTGGAAGCTTTTAAGCAGAGGCTGGATGGCCATCTGTCGAGGGTGATTTGAATGCAATATTCCTGCTTCTTGGCAGAATGGGGTTGGACTGGATGGCCCATGAGGTCTCTTCCAACTCTTTGATTCTATGATTCTATGATTGTATGATTCTACTACTATTGACATTATTATTATTATTATTATTATTATTATTATTATTATGGAAAATGCATACGAAAATGCTTGTGATTTTTTGTGTGTGTGTGCCTGTGCCACAGTTGCTCCTGTTTCTTGCTTTTCTCACTCTAATGAAAACAGACAACGGGGTCTTGAGGAAACATGGCACCAAAGGACTCTTTTCAAAGAGCTTTCCAAGCTCTTGTTTGCATTAGAGAGAGCGATGTGGAGTGCAAATCTAAACACGCGGCCAGGAATAATGCTGGAAGCCTTGCGGGGTCATCCATCCATCTCTCCTTCTTTCTTCGCATTAAGGCCCACGATTCAGGTTCATGATCTGGAAGTCCACATTCATTCCATTCCAAACATTGTTCCTGAAAAACCTGGAAAGAAGAAACCCTTCTTGGAGGCCAGAGGCTTTTCATGATCTCCGGAGAAGCCAAAACCTGAAATGTCAGAGGGATTTTTAAAAAAAAATAAAGCCTGAATCCAACCTGAAGATTTTATGGATTCATTTCTGACACTTCTACTCCAATATATAATTTTCTAATATACATTTTTCCAAGAAAAGAAGGCTATGTTGGAAGAAAAAGAGAAGAAAGGAAAGGGAAAGGAAGGAAAGACTGTAATGCAAAGATATAGCTATAGGTATAGATATAGGCATAAATGTGAATATATGTATAGGTACAGATATAGATATACATACATATAAAAAGAGAAAAGGGTATAGGTATAGGTGTATAGGTATAGGTATAAATATAGGTATAGGTGTAGGCATAGGCATAAATATAGGTATAGGCATAGGTATAGGTATAAATATAGGTATAGGTGTAGGCATAGGCATAAGCATACATATAGGTATAGATATAGAAATATAGGTATAGGTATAAATATAGGTGTAGGTATAGGCATAAGCATAAATATAGGTATAGGCATAGGTATAGGTATAAATATAGGTATAGGTGTAGGCATAGGCATAAGCATAAATATAGGTATAGATATAGAAATATAGGTATAGGTATAAATATAGGTGTAGGTATAGGCATAAGCATAAATATAGGTATAGGCATAGGTATAGGTATAAATATAGGTATAGGTGTAGGCATAGGCATAAGCATAAATATAGGTATAGATATAGAAATATAGGTATAGGTATAAATATAGGTGTAGGTGTAGGTATAGGCATAAGCATAAATATAGGTATAGATATAGAAATATAGGTATAGGTATAAATATAAGTGTAGGTGTAGGTATAGGCATAAGCATAAATATAGGTATAGGCATAGGTATAGGTATGAAAATATAGGTATAGATATAAATATAGGTATAGGTGTAAGCATAGGCATAAGCATAAATATAGGTATAGGTATAGAAATATAGGTATAGGTATAAATATAGGTATAGGTGTAGGCATAAGCATAAATATAGGTATAGGCATAGGTATAGAAATATAGGTATAGGTATAAATATAGGTGTAGGCCTAGGTCTAAATATGGATATAGGCATACGTATAGATATACATATACATAAAGATATAAGTATAGACATAGGTATAGATATAGGTATATGTATAGGCATAGGCATAAATATAGGTATAAGTGTAAATATTGGTATAGGTATTGGCATAGACATAGGTATAGATCAGGCATGGGCAAACTTGGACCCTCCAGATGTTTTGGACTTCAACTCCCACAATTCCTAACAGCAAGTAAGGTGGCTGAGATTTTTGGGAGTTGAAGTCCAAAACATCTGGAGGGCTGAAGTTTGCCCATGCTTGGTATAGATATATATATATAGACGTAGGTATAAATATAGCTATAGGCATGGGCATAGATATAGGTATACATAAAGATATAGGCACAGATATGGGTATAGGTATAGATATAGGTACAAATGTAGCTATAGATGTAGCTATAGTTATGGGTATACGTAAAGGCATAGATATAGATATAGGTATACATAAAGATATATGCACAGATAGATATATGGGTATACTGTAGGTATAGATATAGGTACTGGTATAGATGTAGCTATAGGTATGGGTATAAGTAAAGGCATAGATATAGATATATTAGGTATAGATATACATATAGATATAGGCATAGGCATAAATATAGATACAGGTATAGATGTAGCTAAGATATAGGTATGAGTATAGGCATAGGCATAAATATAGATATAGGTATGGATATAGGTATAGGCATACATATAGATATAGGTATAGATGTAGCTAAGATATAGGTATGGGTATAGGCATAGGCATATATATAGATATAGGTATGGATATAGGTATAGGCATACATATAGATATAGGTATATGCATGGGCATGGGCACAGGCATAGATATAGGTATAGATATAGGTAAAGGTATAGATATCAATGGGAGCCCCTGGTGGTGCAGTGGGTTAAAGCGTGAGCTGCTGAGCTCCTTGACCAAAAGGTCACAGGTTCTAATCTGGGGAGCAGGGTGAGCTCTGGCTGTCAGCCCCAGTTTCTGCCAACCTAGCAGTTCGAAAACATGCAAACGTGAGTAGATCAATAGGTACTGCTCCGGCGGGAAGGTAACGGCGCTCCATGCAGTCATGCCGGCCACATGACCTTGGAGGTGTCTATGGACAACGCCAGTTCTTCAGCTTAGAAATGGAGATGAGCACCGCACTCCAGAGTTGACTGACTGGACTTAATGACAGGAGAAAAAAATAGGTATCAGTATAGGTATAGACAGATCCCACTAAATAATCCTAGTAAAATGGTTAATGTATTGTCGAAGGCTTTCATGGCCGGAATCCATGGGTTGTTGTAGGTTTTTCTGGGCTATATGGCCATGTTCTGGAGGCAAGTTTTCTCCTGACGTTTCGCCTGCATCTATGGCAAGCATCCTCAGATGTGGTGAGGTCTGTTGGAACTAGGAAAAAGGGCTTATATATCTGTGGAATAATGACCAGGGTGAGACAAAGGACTTTTGTTTGCTGGGGCTAGCTGTGAATGTGTCAGCTGATCACCTTGATTAGCATTCAATGGCTTGGAAGCGCCTGGGGGGAATCTTTTGTTGAGAGTGATTTCATGTGCCTGTTTGTTTCCCCTCTGTTGTTTTGCTGCTGTAATTTTTGAGTTTTTTAATACTGGTAGCCAGATTTTGTTCATTTTCATGGTTTCTTCCTTTCTGTTGAAAGTGTCCACATGCTTCTTGTGGATTTCAATGGCTTCTCTGTGTAGTCTGACATAGGGACCACCAAACGCAGCATTGCCCAGACACGCATCAAGGAACATGAAAGGCACTGCAAACTACTCCAACCAGAGAAATCAGCCATAGCAGAGCACATGAGGAACCAATCTGGACACAGCATATGATTTGAGAACACAGAAATGCTGGACCACACCAACAACCACCAGGTCAGGCTACACAGAGAAGCCATTGAAATCCACAAGAAGCATGTGGACACTTTCAACAGAAAGGAAGAAACCATGAAAATGAACAAAATCTGGCTACCAGTATTAAAAAACTCAAAAATTACAGCAGCAAAACAACAGAGGGGAATTAAACAGGCACAGGAAATCACTCTCAACAAAAGATTCCCCCCAGGCGCTTCCAAGCCATTGAATGCAAATCAAGGTGATCAGCTGAAACATTCACACCTAGCCCCAGCAAACAAAAGTCCTTTGTCCCACCCTGGTGATTCCACAGATATATAAACCTATTTTTCCTACTTCCAACAGACCTCACTACCTCTGAGGATGCTTGCCATAGATGCAGGTGAAACGTCAGGAGAAAAATTGCCTCCAGAACATGGCCATATAGCCCGGAAAAACCTACAACAACCCAAAATGGTTAATGACTCCACGGTATTACATTGTCAGATTTTTTTTATTGCCCAGGCCAAACAGTTTCTGGCCTTGCAGACAAATCTTCCCTTGGCTTATCCTTTCAAACCTGCCTTAATTTGGCCATTTGAAATGTCAGGAGGCTATTAAAGCCATGGATCAACTGTCCTTTGTCAAGGCGTGGACAGTGGGTGCTGAACAACTGATCGGGTATCTTTCTTGGAGGACAAAGTGGATGCTTGTATCATTTCTTAATGAAATCTATGTGGGCCACATCGTTTTCATGTGCTGCCCCTTCGCATGGTTGGGCATGGTTCAAAGTCCAATGAGAAATTGCTATTAATTTCAAGGGCACTGTTTCTGCAATTTGTTCTGCTTGTGCTCTACAAAAATGGAGGTGGCAGAATAAAGAGAAACCCAAGGTCCCATTTTCACGTTTCCAGACTTCAGTTTTCCTTGGAATTTTTGTTTTGGAAGGAAAACATCCATCGAGATTCTGGTTCTGAAAAGGAGATCCGTTTTCACCAAGTGAGCCAACAATGTGATGTGGCGGCAAAAAAAGCCAATGGGATTTTGGCCTGCATCAAGAGGAGCCTAGTGTCTAGATCTAGGGAAGTCATGCTCCCCATGCTCTATTCCGCTTTGGTTAGACCACACCAGGAATATTGTGTCCAATTCTGGGCACCACCATTCAAGAGAGATATTGACACTTAGCTGGAATGTGTCCAGAGGAGGGCGACTCAAATGATCAAGTGTCTGGAGAACAAGCCCTATGAGGAGCGGCTTAAGGAGCTGGGCATGTTTAGCCTGAAGAAGAGAAGGCTGAGAGGAGACATGATGAGAGCCATGTATAAATATGTGAGATGAAGCCACAGGGAGGAGGAGGGAGCAAGCTTGTTTTCTGCTTCCATGGAGACTAGGACGCAGAACAATGGCTTCAAACTACAAGAGAGGAGATTCCATCTGAACATGAGGAAGAACTTCCTGACTGTGAGAGCCGTTCAGCAGTGGAACTCTCTGCCCCAGAGTGTGGTGAAGGCTCCTTCTTTGGAAGCTTTGAAACAGAGGCTAGATGGCCATCTGTCAGGGGTGATTTGAATGCAATATTCCTGCTTCTTGGCAGAATGGGGTTGGACTGGATGATGGCCCAGGAGGTCTCTTCCAACTCTTTGATTCTAGGATTCTATGATTCTAAGTTCTGATATTGAAACTGGACAGCCAAAGCGGCATTGCGAGCTCCAGGGCACGGTCCAAATCGGTCCCTTGGGATTACATGGAGACACCAAAGTCAGCAAGAGAGCAAAGCACCATATTATGCCATTTGGTTTGTTACGGATATTCACTCACATCTTGGAGCAGAGGGAGCACAACGGGCCTTTTGTGCTCTGGAGAGCATGCAAAATCCAAGGAGGAGCCGATTGAGGAGTTTTATGAAGCATGGTGCCACCCCAACCTCAAAAGCATGCCTTCACCACAGGGGGTGGCACACAACAAGAAGCCCATTCTGCAAGCAGAAATGCCCTCGGGAACATTGGCGCCTTCTGCGCATGGAGAAGAAGGATCTGCCGACAGAGCCGCTCTTCCGACAACAGAGATCTGCCAGCAGAAGAATGAAAAAAAGAACGGAGCATGGAATGCCATGCGGAGTTTCGGGGTGCGGTGTTATCTGTACGCAGATGACGTCCAACTCTGTCACTCCTTCCCACCTACTACTAAGGAGGCTGTTCAGGTCCTGAACCGTTGCTTGGCCGCTGTGTCGGACTGGATGAGGGCGAACAAATTGAAATTGAATCCAGATAAGACAGAGGCACTCCTGGTCAGTCGCAAGGCCGAACAGGGTATAGGGTTACAGCCTGTGTTGGACGGGGTCACACTCCCCCTGAAGACGCAGGTTCGCAGCTTGGGTGTGATCCTGGACTCCTCGCTTAGCTTGGAACCCCAAGTTTCGGCGGTGTCCAGGGGAGCATTTGCACAACTCAAACTTGTGCACCTGTTGCGCCCATACCTTGGGAAGTCGGATTTGGCCACGGTAGTCCACGCTCTGGTTACATCCCGGATTGATTACTGCAACGCGCTCTACGTGGGGTTGCCCTTGAAGACTGCTCGGAAGCTTCAGATGGTCCAGCGCTCGGCAGCTAGGTTACTAACGGGAGCGGCACTCAGGGAGCACACCACTCCTCTGCTGAGCCAGCTCCACTGGCTGCCAATCCGCTACCAGGCACAATTCAAGGTGCTGGCTTTAGCCTATAAAGCCCTAAATGGTTCTGGCCCTGCTTACCTCTCCGAACGCATCTCCACCTATGAACCGGCGAGGACGTTAAGATCGTCCGGGGAGGCCCTGCTCTCGGTCCCGCCGGCGTCGCAGGCGCGGCTGGCGGGGACGAGAGACAGGGCCTTCTCAGTGGTGGCCCCTCGGCTATGGAATGCCCTACCGGCAGACATCAGACAGGCCCCTTCGTTGCTGGAGTTCCGGAGGAAGGTCAAGACGTGGCTCTATGAACAGGCGTTCGGTCAACAAGGCAACTGAACTCATGAAGACGGTATAAATGAACAAAGGAATGGTAGAAGGATTATGAGAACGGAATCTGATTTTTACTGAGGCGTTGATGACCACGTTGTTTTGTCTTGTATTGTCTGTCGTGTATGTTGTGTTTTAACTAATTGTGATTGTTATATAAATTGTATTGTAAACCGCATTGAGTCGCCGATTTAGGCTGAAAAATGCGGTATAAAAATAAAGCTAATAAATAATAAATAAATAAATGCTATTCCATGCTATGTTCAGACTTTGAAACGGTGCTTGGCTGCTGTGTCGGACTGGATGAGGGCTAACAAATTGAAATGGAATCCAGACAAGACAGAGGTCCTCCTGGTCAGTCGAACAGGGCATAAGGTTACAGCCTGTGTTGGATGAGGTGACACTCCCCCTGAAGACGCAGGTTGGCAGCTTGGGAGTGATCCTGGACTCATCGCTGAGCCTGGAACCCCAGTTTTTGGCGGTGGCCGGGAGAGCCTTTGCACGGTTAAAACTTGTGTGCCGAATAGATTACTGCAACGCACTCTACATGGGGTTGCCTTTGAAGACTGTTTGGAAACTTCAACTAGTCCAACGGGCGGCAACCAGATTGCTCACTGGAGCGTCGTACAGGGAGCATACCACCCCCGTGTTACATCTGATAACTCTGGTTGTTTGCAAGTACAAGGAATGAGGATCCTGATTGTATATTTGTATATAATGCAATGGTGACCTATAAGTAAGTGGCAATATGAGGAGGATGAAAGAATCCATCTCACTCTCTCCTGTGTGACTCGGTGTGGGTATCTGCCTGTGCTGTATGTTACTATCTGATTACTCTGATTGTTTGCAAGTACAAGGAATGAGGATCCTGATTGTATATTTGTATATAATGCAATGGTGACCTATAAGCAAGTGGCAATATAAGGAGGATGAAAGAATCCATCTCACTCTCTCCTGTGTGGCTCGGTGTGGGTATCTGCCTGTGCTGTATGTTACTATCTGATTACTCTGGTTGTTTGCAAGTACAAGGAATGAGAATCCTGATTGCATATATTGCAATGGTGACCTATAAGTAAGTGGCAATATAAGGAGGATGAAAGTATCCATCTTGCTCTCTCCTGTGTGACTCGGTGTGAGTATCTGCCTGTGCTGTATGTTACTATCTGATTACTCTGGTTGTTTGCAAGTACAAGGAATGAGAATCCTGATTGCATATATTGCAATGGTGACCTATAAGTAAGTGGCAATATAAGGAGGATGAAAGTATCCATCTTGCTCTCTCCTGTGTGACTCGGTGTGAGTATCTGCCTGTGCTGTATGTTACTATCTGATTACTCTGGTTGTTTGCAAGTACAAGGAATGAGGATCCTGATTGTATATATTGCAATGGTGACCTATAAGTAAGTGGCAATATAAGGAGGATGAAATCGGCCATATTTCTCTTTCCTGTGTGACTTGGTGTGAATATCTGCCTGTATTGTATGTGACTATCTGATTACTCTGATTGTTTGCAAGTATTTATTTATTTAGAACTTTTATACACCTGTCTTCTCGACCTCCAAAGAGAGACTCAGGCCGGTTTACAGCAAGATTCATAAACAGTAGTTTAAAAACATCACACCATATAACACACTAATACATAAAATACATTAAAAGCAATCATATAATTACATAAAGCCAAGTCATCCAAAAAAGAAATCCCAATTCATTACCATCTGTCCGTGTGGTCAGAGGTTCTTGCCTCACTCATCAAATGCTAAATTCCAGAGCCAAGTTTTCACCAATTTTCTAAAAGTCAGGAGAGAAGGAGCCATTCTAATCTCCAGTGGGAGAGAGTTGCAGAGCTGAGGGGCCACCACCGAGAAGGCCCTGTCCCTCATCCTCACCAGACGCACTTGCGAAGGTGGTGGGACCGAGAGCAGGGCCCCTCCAGAAGATCTTAACAACCTTGATGGTTCATGGGGGAGAATCCGTTCGGACAGGTAAACTGGGCCGGAGTCGTTTAGGGATTTATAGGTCAACACCAGCACTTTGAATTCAAACTACAAGAGAGGAGATTCCATCTGAACATTAGGAAGAACTTCCTGACTGTGAGAGCCGTTCAGCAGTGGAACTCTCTGCCCCGGAGTGTGGTGGAGGCTCCTTCTTTGGAAGCTTTTAAACAGAGGCTGGATGGCCATTTGTCAGGGGTGATTTGAATGCAATATTCCTGCTTCTTGGCAGAATGGGGTTGGACTGGATGGCCCATGAGGTCTCTTCCAACTCTTTGATTCTATGATTCTATGATTCTATGAATTGTGCTTGGAAGCTAATTGGCAGCCAGTGGAGCTGGCGCAACAGAGGAGTCGTATGCTCCCTGTACCCCGCTCCCGTTAGTAATCTGGCTGCCGCATGTTGGACTAGTTGAAGCTTCCGGGCAGTCTTCATAGGCAACCCCACGTAGAGAGTGTTGCAGTAGTCTATACGGGATGTAACCAGAGTGTGGACCACTGTGGCCAGATCAGACTTCCCAAGGTACGGGCGCAACTGGTGCACAAGTTTTAATTGTGCAAAAGCTCTCCCGGCCACCGCCGAGACCTGGAGATCCAGGCTCAGCGATGAACCCAGGATCACACCCAAGCTGTGAACCTGTGCCTTCAAGGGGAGTGTAACCCTGTCCAACACAGGCTGTGACCCTATGCCCTGTTTGGCCTTTCAACTGACCAGGAGGACCTCTGTCTTGTCTGGATTTAGTTTCAATCTGTTAGCCCTCATCCAGTCCGTTACAGCGGCCAAGCATCGGTTCAGGACCTGAACAGCCTCCTTAGTAGTGGGTGGAAAGGAGTGACAGAGATGGACATCATCTGCGTACAGATGACACGTACAAGGAATTAGGATTTGCAAATCCAGATTGTCCATTTGTATATATTTGAATTCTTCTTGGCAGAATAGGGTTGGACTGGATGGCCCATGAGGTCTCTTCCAAGTCTTTGATTCTATGATTCTATATTGCAACAGTGAAGATTAAAGCCTCCAGATATTTTGGATAAAAACCTGAATCTGTGAGTTGACTAAAACTGTGTGTAGATAAGGTCAGATGCTGGCAGTTGGACTCTGCTGATACATGGGTTGAAGCGCATGTTTTTGCTGTGGAAAGACTCTGTTGTATTTTGCTTGCTTCTGAGACACTTGCTATCCAGCGTGCAGTGGTTCAGGGAGGTTGTGAATTGAAAACTATAAATCACTTCACAAACCAGCATCCTGCGACATAGGTCTTCCAAGATGACTTAATGGTTTGTTGGGACCAGAAGTGAGGCAGTCAAATGGGATTCGGTCATATCTATGCTCTGAGTTGGGAATGTATTCCTCATGGATACAAAGTTTTCTCAGCATGTATGTGAGCCCCACTTCTTTAAGTGCACGGTACCCATAAAGATGATCTGGCCTGTGGCAGGGCATAGGAAAGACCAAAATGTCACTTGCAGTTTGACAAATGAAGGCATTCCTCTGATAACAAGAGAAAACAAAGGGGTCCAGAACAATCTGATAACAGTTATCTGCCGAGTCCCAGCCCCGACGCTCTGGGAGCCATTGTTTTCTTTTGCTGCTCTCAGCTTCCAATATGAGTAATCTCCAGATCGAAATCGGCATTTCCAAGACATATTGTTTTGCAAAAGGATGGCAAAAGGCCTCTTCCTTATTTTTTAAATTTGCACTTTGTTTTTTAAAGAGTTAGAAAACTTACATGGCTAACAACTCCTCCAATATTTGAGGAGCACTTTCCTTTTGCAAAGGAATGTGTGTGTGTGTATATATATATATATATATATATATATATATATATAATATTAACATCAATCAATATTAGTATTATATATTATTATAATATTATTAGCATCAATCAATATTAGTATTATATATTATTAGTAAGAACTGACCACGGAGGAACAGACTGGTTCAAGATTGGGAAAGGCGTCCGGCAAGGCTGCATCCTCTCACCCAACCTTTTTAACGTGTATGCAGAACACATCATGCAAGGATGTGCGGGGATTGAGGAATGCAAAGCTGGGGTGGAAATTGCTGGAAGAAACATTCACAACCTCAGATATGCAGATGACACCACTCTGATGGCCGAAAGCGAGGAGGAAGCAACTGGATTGACCTTGAAGGAGCTGGGGGTGGTGATGGCTGACAGGGAGCTCTGGCGTGGGCTGGTCCATGAGGTCACAAAAAGTCGGAGACGACTGAACGAATGAACAACAACAACATATTATTATATTGTACTATACCACTATACTGCAATATTATTAGTAATATTACATGTAACATTATATATATATATATATATATATATATATATATATATATATATATTACCACAATATATATAATACACTACCAGGGTATTGTAGTATTGTACTATATCAAAATTGTATATATTATACAATTTTGTATATTGTATATTTGTGTGTGTTTTTTGTTGTTTATTCATTCAGTCGTTTCCAACTCTTCGTGACTTCACGGACCAGCCCACACCAGAGCTCCCTGTCGGCCGTCACCACCCCCAGCTCCTTCAAGGTCAATCTAGTCGCTTCATTTGCGTGTGTGTGTGTGTGTATATATATATATATATATATATATATATACACACAACATTATGAATATGAAATATATTAGTAATATTACATTACAATGCTTATTGCTCTTCAGCCCAAGGTTTGCAGCTTGAGGCAATAATGAAGTGGTTTAGCTAGGACCATGGATAAAAGGATCCATGCCCGGTGATTATATGCTGAAACCAGAAGAGCCAGGACAGAAACAACTCACCAGGTCTGAAGACAAACCAGAGAGCTTTATTATAATTTGGCCCAAAAGGATGCAAGTAGAGCAATTTTGCTTCAAAATGTACAAGCATAAGGATTGTTGCAATATCCTCTGACTTTAAAATACACCACACGTTGAGTGAAAAACCAATCCTTTTTATTGAAGCTGAGTAAAATAGCCAGTAGAAAGAAATGCTTGTAAAAATAGGAAAATTTCAAAATGTAAAAGATCAGTAAAATGCAGTAATTCAAAGCAATGTCCACAAAAGATATAAAAACAATCCAAGGCAGCATTTATCCAGACAGGAATCAACAGGCTGCAAAGATAATCCAGAAGGTGCTAGACCACAGCAAAATGCTAAAAATCTCTATTAGAACAAGATCCCTTGAACAGGATTTCCAAGGCACATGAACACAATTTCCAAATGATGCCTGATCTAACAGGCTTTCCCTTGAAACAAACCTTATATCCCAAAGCCCCAAAATTGGTTTTGTTTTCCCCCACTCTTGTCTCTTATCTGACGAAGCCTTTCGGAGCAACGTAAACATTAAGTTTGTTTTCGATCCTGGCTGAACTCTAGCCGCCTATTTTTCAACTCCCTTTCTGGCTGCTCATTTAAATTTCCAGGTGTCAGATTGTTTTCCAAACTCAAATTTTAAGAGCTCACAGAGAAAGGGAGTAATCCATCATCCTTAAGCCCAGCAGGGATATTCTCATGAGAAACTGCCCCTTGCACTGAGGCCTCTCTATCACTGTCTGTGTGAAAACCATTGACCAACCCATCTCCATCTTGCACCTCAGCTTCAGCATTATCATTTCCCTCATCATGTCCCACACCAAGAGCATCATGATCCTGAGCTTCATGAAACACAAACACAGGCTGATTCCCAACAAGGATACAGTGAGATGCAAGACATCTTGTACAGTTCTGTTTGTACATTCAAACTCCTTGCTCCCTCCTCTGACTGGCCAGAAAAGAGGCTGGCTAGAATCTGCACCAGGATTGGCCAAAAGCTCCGCTGGCATCACAGCTTCTAGGTGGGGATTCCCTTGGCAGGGAGAATGATGGCTGAGGATTGGTCAGGGAGGCGACCAACCAGCTGTTGGGATTCCCCATGGGACAGTGGTTCTCAACCTGGGCTCCCCAGATGTTTTTGGCCTACAACTCCCAGAAATCCTAGCCAGTTTACCAGCTGCTAGGATTTCTGGGAATTGAAGGCCAAAAACATCTGGGGACCCCAGGTGGAGAACGACTGCCCTGGGAGGACATGAACTAGGAGAAGACAATCCTGGTGAGCTTTTTATTAGCTCAACTGCCCAGTTCCGTGTTAGACAAAGATATGGAGCCCTGAAACAAAGTTGTGGGGGTTCAGGGGACATAGGTGCCAATCCTGGGAAATCAATCCCTGGGCTGTCAATAAAAGAGTTGATGCCATAGGCTTTCAGCCTCAGGTAAATCCCACAAACACCACCTGGCAGTGGAGAAAACATAGACGGGTGGGTCAAAACATAATACCTCCATCACTTTAACTTTTATTTGTTTCATAGCTGGAATATTGTGTCCAATTCTGGGCACCGCAATTCAAGAGAGATATTGACAAGCTGGAATGTGTCCAGAGGAGGGCGACTCAAATGATCAAGGGTCTGGAGAACAAGCCCTATGAGGAGCAGCTTAAGGAGCTGGGCATGTTTAGCCTGAAGAAGAGAAGGCTGAGAGGAGATATGATGAGAGCCATGTATAAATATGTGAGGGGAAGCCACAGGGAGGAGGAGGGAGCAAGCTTGTTTACTGCTTCCTTGGAGACTAGGATGCAATGGAGCCATGGCTTCAAACTACAAGAAAGGAGATTCCACCTGAACATGAGGAAGAACTTCCTGACTGTGAGAGCCGTTCAGCAGTGGAACTCTCTGCCTCGGAGTGTGGTGGAGGCTCCTTCTTTGGAAGCTTTTAAACAGAGGCTGGATGGCCATCTGTCAGGGGCGATTTGAATGCAATATTCCTGCTTCTTGGCAGAATGGGGTTGGACTGGATGATGGCCCAGGAGGTCTCTTCCAACTCTTTGCTTCTATGATTGTATGATAGCTACTGGACTATTTTTTTGACCCACCCTTGTGTGTGGCGCAGTGGGTTAAAGCGCTGAGCTGCTGAGCTTGTTGATTGAAAGGTCGCAGGTTCGATTCCGGGGAGCGGTGTGAGCTTCCGCTGTCAGCCCTAGCTTCACCAACCTAGCAGTTCAAAAACATGCAAATGTGAGTAGATCAATAGGTACCGCTCCGGCGGGAAGGTAACGGTGCTCCATGCAGTCATGCCGGCCACATGACCTTGGAGGTGTCTACGGACAACGCTGGCTCTTCGGCTTAGAAATGGAGATGAGCACCACACCCCAGAGTCAGACATGACTGGACTTAATGTCAGGGGACTACCTACCTACCTACCTGTGTGTGTGTGTGTGTAATGAACATGATGATTATCTGGCTTGGGAAACAGCCAGAGGGATTTGTCCAACTTTTCTGTCTTTAGGGGATTGTGTTAGCAGGGTCACGGAGGGTGGCTGTATCAAGGCTACATTTTGTACAATTTTATAAAGTGGTTCATAAATAGTAAATATAGGAAATATCATATATTAATGTCTGACGCCTTGGTGAACTATACATCTTTGAGTGGGGGTTGTATTATAGCGGTTCAACAGCATAATCCTTCTGCCCAAGGGGTCTGTTGAGATGTTTCATCTCCCTGGATTTATCCAAAAGCTCTGATTCAGCCTCAGTGGCTGCCAGAAAACTCCCGCTGGAACCGGCAGCTTGTTGCATCTCAAGGGAGGGAGGAAGCAAAGCCTACAGATGGTTGGCCAAGGCACGGTGGAAATGGCAAAAAGGCTCAGAGTTTGGCACTCCCAAGAGAGAGGAACCAGAAGCAGGGACAAGGAAGAGTGCGGTGGAAACATGGTGGGGCGCAGGGACGTGTTTACAGCAGCTTCAGTGGGAAGGGAACTGGCATATTCTTGAGGTGGAAATGGGAAAACAAGAAAGGGAACGGATGTCCAAACGCTGGTCCTAATCCCTGAGAGGGTTGGAAAAGGAAGGAGAAGGGAGAGGAGGAGGAATGGGATGAAAGGGGGAAAGAGGAGTTGGAGGAGGAAGAAGAGAAGAGGAAGTGAAAAAAAGATGAGGAAAACGGGAGAGGAGGAGGAATATGAAGAAAAGGAGAAAGGACAAAGTGGAAAAAGAAAAGGAGGAAGAGGGAGAGGAAAAAGAAAAAGAGGTGTAGGAAAAGGAAGAATGGGGGGAAAGGAGGAGAAAATGAGTTGAAGGAAGAAGAGGAGGAGGAGTAATGAGAAGAAGAACAAAAAGAGAGGTTGGAGGAAGAGGAGGAAGAACAGAGGAAAGGAGTATAAAAGAAGTTGAAGAAAGAAGATACAGAATGGGGGACAATGCCTGGCTCAAGAGCAGTACATTTGAAAAAGATCTTGGAGTCCTCGTGGACAACAAGTTAAACATGAGCCAGGAATGTGATGTGGCTGCAAAAAAAGCCAATGGGATGTTGGCCTCTATAGTGTCTAGATCCAGAGAAGTCCAGCTCCCATGCTCTATTCCGCCTTGGTTAGACCACGCTACCTGGAATATTGTGTCCAATTCTCGGCACCACAATTCAAGAGAGATATTGACAAGTTGGAATGCATCCAGAGGAGGGCGACTAAAATGATCAAGGGTCTGGAGAACAAGCCCTATGAGGAACGGCTTAAGGAGCTGGGCATGTTTATCCTGAAGAAGAGAAGGCTGAGAGGAGACGTGATAGCCATGTGTAAATATGTGAGAGGAAGCCTCAGGGAAGAGGGGGCAAGCTTGTGTTCTGCTTCCCTGGAGACTAGGACGCGAAACAATGGCTTCAAACTACAAGAGAGGAGATTCCATCTGAACATGAGGAAGAACTTCCTGACTGTGAGAGCCGTTCAGCAGTGGAACTCTCTGCCCTGGAGTGTGGTGGAGGCTCCTTCTTTGGAAGCTTTTAAGCAGAGGCTGGATGGCCATCTGTCAGGGGTGATTTGAATGCAATATTCCTGCTTCTTGGCAGAAGGGGGTTGGACTGGAGGATTGCCCATGAGGTCTCTTCCAACTCTTTGATTCTATGATTCTATGATTCTAAGAGAGGAGATTCCATCTGAACATGAGGAAGAACTTCCTGACTGTGAGAGCCGTTCAGCAGTGGAACTCTCTGCCCCGGAGTGTGGTGGAGGCTCCTTCTTTGGAAGCTTTTAAACAGAGGCTGGGTGGCCATCTGTCAGAGGTGCTTTGAATGCAATATTCCTGCTTCTTGGCAGAATGGGGTTGGACTGGATGATGGCCCATGAGGTCTCTTTCAACTCTAGGATTCTAGGATTCTATAAGAGGAAGAGTGGGGGAAAGGAGAGGAAAAAGGAGTTGGAGGAAGAAAAGGGGGAAGAGGAATGAGAAGAAGAATAAAAACTGAAGTTGGAAGAAGAAGAGGAAGAATGGGGAAGAAGAGAAGGAGGAGGAATCAGAAGAACAACCAAAAAGGGGAGTTGGAAGAAGAATGGGGGAAAGGAGAAGAAAGGGAGTTGGAGGAAGAAGAGAAGAAGGAGGAGTGGAAGGGAGAAGGAGAAGGAAAAGGTGGAGGAGGAATGAAAAAGTAGAGGAAAGAGAAGTGTAGGAGGATACCCGAGGAAGAGGAGGAGAGGAGAAAACAATTCCTTGGCAAAAGGAGCCTGTTTTGAAGGGAGACATCTGCGTACAATTTGGGAGCGCAGTAGGGTTCCTCCGGCAGCTGCCTGAAGAAAGACTTCTGACCTCGCTCTGCATGAAGGGCCGGTTCGGTAGCCAGGCGCCGGAGTGTCTTCCGTGCCCTGATGGATGATGACCATCTCAGGATGCGAAAGAGAGAGGGAAGGAATCAGAGAAGATGAAAGAGAAAGCTCAGTCCTCTCTTCCAAAGATCTGTGGTCCTCGGAGGAAGGCAGATGAAGTCGGAAGAGCCACACGGTTCCATCAAAGCCCATGGCAAAGGGAGCCGGGAATCAAACACGGGAAATGTGATTGAGCCTGTTGAGTTCAGTCTGGAGATGCAAATGCCCCCAGATTGCCTCGTTTTTGGTGACAAATGGTGTCCTTCAAGCATTTGGAGAGGAGAAGAGTTTGGCAAATAAGGCAGTGGCTTCGTGGGCTGAAATCTCTCCCCCCCCCCCCCATGTTTTGCACAGAAAACAGTATAGTTCATGCAACTCCCATCACAACTCTTTGATCTTAAACAAGCACATCATTGGATAGTTGGTCCCTTGGGTTGGGAAGCACTCACAAACACATACAAAGACTATACTGTGAGTTCCTCTTTTAATCATTTTGGAGTGCTTCCCAATGAAAATTTTATGGTATCATTGCCCTCATTGTGGAACTTTATGGAGATTTCTGATTATTCCAGATGTGGCGGCAAAAAAAAGCCAATGGGATTTTGGCCTGCATCAAGAGGAGCATAGCGTCTAGATCTAGGGAAGTCCTGCTCCCCATGCTCTATTCCGCTTTGGTTAGACCACACCTGGAATCACATTGTGTCCAATTCTGGGCACCACAATTCAAGAGAGATATTGACTCTAAGCTGGAATGTGTCCAGAGGAGGGCGACTAAAATGATCAAGGGTCTGGAGAACAAGCCCTATGAGGAGTGGCTTAAAGTGCTGGGCATGTTTAGCCTGAAGAAGAGAAGGCTGAGAGGAGACATGATAGCCATGTATAAATATGTGAGAGGAAGCCACAGGTAGGAGGGAGCAAGCTTGTTTTCTGCTTCCCTGAAGACTAGGACGCAATGGAGCCATGGCTTCAAACTACAAGAGAGGAGATTCCATCTGAACATGAGGAAGAACTTCCTGACTGTGAGAGCCATTCAGCAGTGGAACTCTCTGCCCCGGAGTGTGGTGGAGGCTCCTTCTTTGGAAGCTTTGAAACAGAGGCTGGATGGCCATCTGTCAGGGGTGATTTGAATGCAATATTCCTGCTTCTTGGCAGAATGGGGTTGGACTGGATGATGGCCCATGAGGTCTCTTTCAACTCTAGGATTCTAGGATTCTATAAGAGGAAGAGTGGGGGAAAGGAGAGGAAAAAGGAGTTGGAGGAAGAAAAGGGGGAAGAGGAATGAGAAGAAGAATAAAAACTGAAGTTGGAAGAAGAAGAGGAAGAATGGGGAAGAAGAGAAGGAGGAGGAATCAGAAGAACAACCAAAAAGGGGAGTTGGAAGAAGAATGGGGGAAAGGAGAAGAAAGGGAGTTGGAGGAAGAAGAGAAGAAGGAGGAGTGGAAGGGAGAAGGAGAAGGAAAAGGTGGAGGAGGAATGAAAAAGTAGAGGAAAGAGAAGTGTAGGAGGATACCCGAGGAAGAGGAGGAGAGGAGAAAACAATTCCTTGGCAAAAGGAGCCTGTTTTGAAGGGAGACATCTGCGTACAATTTGGGAGCGCAGTAGGGTTCCTCCGGCAGCTGCCTGAAGAAAGACTTCTGACCTCGCTCTGCATGAAGGGCCGGTTCGGTAGCCAGGCGCCGGAGTGTCTTCCGTGCCCTGATGGATGATGACCATCTCAGGATGCGAAAGAGAGAGGGAAGGAATCTGAGAAGATGAAAGAGAAAGCTCAGTCCTCTCTTCCAAAGATCTGTGGTCCTCAGAGGAAGGCAGATGAAGTCGGAAGAGCCGCACGGTTCCATCAAAGCCCATGGCAACGGGAGCCGGGAATCAAACACGGGAAATGTGATTGAGCCTGTTGAGTTCAGTCTGGAGATGCAAATGCCCCCAGATTGCCTCGTTTTTGGTGACAAATGGTGTCCTTCAAGCATTTGGAGAGGAGAAGCGTTTTGCAAATAAGGCAGTGGCTTCGTGGGCTGAAATTCCCCCCCATGTTTTGCACAGAAAACAGTATAGTTCATGCAACTCCCATCACAACTCTTTGATCTTAAACAAGCCCATCATTGGATAGTTGGTGTCTTGGGTTGGGAAGCACTCACAAACACATACAAAGACTATACTGTGAGTTCCTCTTTTAATCATTTTGAAGTGCTTCCCAATGAAAATTCTATGGTATCATTGCCCTCATTGTGGCACTTTATGGAGATTTCTGATTATTCCAGATGTGGCGGCAAAAAAAGCCAATGGGATTTTGGCCTGCATCAAGAGGAGCATAGCATCTAGATCTAGGGAAGTCCTGCTCCCCATGCTCTATTCCGCTTTGGTTAGACCACACCTGGAATCACATTGTGTCCAATTCTGGGCACCACAATTCAAGAGAGATATTGACAAGCTGGAATGTGTCCAGAGGAGGGTGACTCAAATGATCAAAGGTCTGGAGAACAAGCCCTATGAGGAGCGGCTTAAGGAGCTGGGCATGTTTAGCCTGAAGAAGAGAAGGCTGAGAGGAGACATGATAGCCATGGATAAATATGTGAGAGGAAGGCACAGGTAGGAGGGAGCAAGCTTGTTTTCTGCTTCCCTGAAGACTAGGACGCAATGGAGCCATGGCTTCAAACGACAAGAGAGGAGATTCCATCTGAACATGAGGAAGAACTTACTGACAGTGAGAGCCATTCAGCAGTGGAACTCTCTGCCCCGGGGTGTGGTGTAGGCTCCTTCTTTGGAAGCTTTTAAGCAGAGGCTGGATGGCCATCTGTCAGGGGTGATTTGAATGCAATATTCCTGCTTCTTGGCAGAATGGGGTTGGACTGGAGGATGGCCCAGGAGGGCTCTTCCAACTCTTTGATTCTAGGATTCTATGATCACCTTCTCAGGTCATAAGAGGAAAAAGAAAAGAAAATTCATAGAATTCCACAGAATTGTAGAGTTGGAAAAGACTATGAGAACCAGATCAAAAGAAGAAGGGAAAGAAAGAACCAGGGAAGAAAGGAGAATAAAGAAGGGAGAGAGGAAGGAAGGGAAAGAAAAGAAAATGAATAGAATTCTATGGAATCGCAGAGTCAGAAGAGAAATGAGAAAAGAAGAAGGGAAAGAAAGAGGCAGGGAAGGGAGGAGAATAAAGAAGGGAAGGAAGGAAGAAATGAAGGAGGACAGCAAGAAGGGAAGAAGGAAGGAAGGAAGGAAGGAAGGAAGGAAGGAAGGAAGGAAGGAAGGAAGGAAGACAGGAAGAAGGAAAGAAGGAAGGAAGGAAGGAGGTAGGGAGAGAAAATAGGAAGGAAGGAAAGAGGAAAAAGAAAAGAAAATGCATAGAATTCCATAGAAATGCAGAGTTGGAAGAGACTACAAGAACCATATCAAAAGAAGAAGGGAAAGAAAGAACCAGGGAAGAAAGGAAAATAAAGAAGGGAGTGTAAGAAAAGAAAATGAATAGAATTCTATAGAATCATAGAGTCGGAAGAGAGACCACAAGAGCCGTAAGAAAAGAAGAAAGGAAAGAAAGAAGCAGGGAAGGAAGGAGAATAAAGAAGGGAAGGAAGGAAGACAGGAAGAAGGGAGGGAGGGAAAACAGGAAAGAAGGGAAGGAGAAAAAGAAAGATTAATTTCTAGAATTTGATGGAATCATAGTTGGAAAAGACCACAAGAATCATAAGTAAAGAAGAAGGGAATGAGAGAAGCAGGGAAGGAAGGAGAATAAAGAAAGGAAGGGAGAGAGGGAGGAGGTAGGGAAACCAGGAAGGAAGGAAAGGGAAAAGAAAGGATAATAGTAGAATTTCATGTAGAGTTGGAAGAAACCACAAGAAAAGAAAGAAAGGAGAGAGGGAGACAGGGAAGGAAGGAGAATGAAGAAGGGAAAAGGAAAGGGAAGGGGAAGGGGAAGGGGAAGGGGAAGGGGAAAGGGAAAGGGAAAGGGAAAGGGAAAGGGAAAGGGAAAGGGGAAAGGGGAAAGGGAAAGGGAAAGGGAAAGGGAAAGGGAAAGAGGGAGGGAGGGAGGGAGGGAAGGAAGGAAGGAAGGAAGGAAGGAAGGAAGGAAGGAAGGAAGGAAGGAAGGAAGGAAGGAAGGACATCATGGTATTGGCTAAGAATTTTCAATCCTTCGGGATTTTCCATGCCTATTCCTCCCATTTGAAAAACACGTCCTTGGCAGAATCAGCCCAGTCATGTTTTCGCCTCTTTGTCAAAACATGAACACATCTTTGCAAAAACAAACAAGAGATGTGTTTCCTTTAATGAAGTAAATTGAGAAACTTGAGAAAGGCTTCTACGTCCAAAAACTGCAGCTTTGCGTGAAGCGCTCCATTCGATCCATGCAAAATATGAGCAAAGATGCCGAAGGTGCAGATCGACCTGCCCTGGCTTAATGTTATGGAATCAGAAGGGGAGAAGGAGAGGACATCCGGAGTTTTGGAGTTGGGTGCCATCTCTATGCAGATGACACACAACTCTACTACTCTTTTCCACCGAACTCCAAGGAAGCCCCTCGGGTGCTGGACAAGTGCCTGACTGCTGTGGCTGTCTGGATGAGGAAGAACAAGCTGAAGATCAATCCCGACAAGACAGAGGTCCTCCTGGTCGATCGCAAACCAGATCGGGGTATAGGGTGGCTACCTGTGCTGGACGGGGTTGCACTCCCTCTGAAGTCACAGGTCCGCAGTTTGGGTGTCCTCCTGGACTCTTCACTTACGCTTGAGG
This sequence comes from Anolis sagrei, assembly GCF_037176765.1. Taxonomy (NCBI): domain Eukaryota; kingdom Metazoa; phylum Chordata; class Lepidosauria; order Squamata; family Anolidae; genus Anolis; species Anolis sagrei. Next base: position 1,692,765 of record NC_090030.1, read on the forward strand.
CTCAGGCGTCGGTGGTGGCCAGGAGGGCCTTCGCACAATTAAGACTCGTGCGCCAACTGCGACTGTACCTCGTGAAGGCGGATCTGGCCAAGGTGGGCCATGCCTTAGTCACCTCTAGACTGGATTTCTGTAATGCACTCTACGTGGGGTTGCCCTTGGAAACAGCTTGAAAATTCCAGATGGTCCAATGGGCGGCAGCCAGGTTGTTAACTGGGACTCCTTATAGGGAGCGGTCAACTCACCTGTTTAAGGAGCTCCACTGGCTGCCATTCATTTTCCGGACTCAATTCAAGGTGCAGGTTCTTACCTACAAAGCCCGGAACGGTTTGGGACCAGCCTACCTGCATGACCGCATCTCTGTATACGAACCCACACGATCTCTTCGATCATCTGGAGAGGTCCTGCTCGCACTCCCGCCTCCATCGCAGGTGCGATTGGTGGGGATGAGGGAGAGGGCCTTTTCAGTGGTGGCCCCTCGACTCTGGAACTCACTTCCTAAGAACATCAGGCAGGCCACAACTCTGCCAGTCTTCAGGAGGAGCTTGAAGACGTGGCTGTTCCAGTGTGCCTTCCCAGAATAATGATTCCATAGCCCTTTGTCATCCAAAGCACTTTACATTTTTAGGTCTGCTTGTATGTTTTCCACAAATGCCACTATCACTTTTTCGCCCATGTTCCAGCATTACTTTCAATTTTAACTTTAGAATCCTAGAATCAAAGAGTTGGAAGAGACCTCCTGGGCCATCCAGTCCAACCCCATTCTGCCAAGAAGCAGGAATATTGCATTCAAATCACCCCTGACAAATGGCCATCCAGCCGCTGCTTAAAAGCTTCCAAAGAAGGAGCCTCCACCACACTCGAGGGCAGAGAGTTCCACTGCTGAACGGCTCTCACAGTCAGGAAGTTCTTCCTCATGTTCAGATGGAATCTCCTCTCTTGTAGTTTGAAGCCATTGTTCCGCGTCCTACTCTCCAGGGAAGCAGAAAACAAGCTTGCTCCCTCCTCCCTGTGGCTTCATCTCACATATTTATACATGGCTATCATATCTCCTCTCAGCCTTCTCTTCTTCAGGCTAAACATGCCCAGCTCCTTAAGCCGCTCCTCATAGGGCTTGTTCTCCAGACCCTTGATCATTTTAGTCGCCCTCCTCTGGACACTAAAATGATCAAGGGTCTGGAGAACAAGCCCTATGAGGAGCGGCTTAAGGAGCTGGGCATGTTTAGCCTGAAGAAGAGAAGGCTGAGAGGAGATATGATAGCCATGTATAAATATGGCCTTCCCACAGTTTTAATTGTGTGTTGTCTTATTGTTAATGTTGCATATTTAATTGTCCATGTTTTTTTTTATTTTAATTGCTTGTATTGTTGTATTTGGGCTCGGCCTCATGTAAGCCGCACCGAGTCCCTTGGGGAGATGGTAGCGGGGTACAAATAAAGTGTTGTTGTTATTATTATTATTATTATTATTATTATTATTATTATTAAGGGTGTCCTTTCTTGTCTTGGAGGAGCTGGTCAGCATCAAACCCAGCCAGCTTTCTCTGGTGTTTTGTGGTCAATAGTTGAAAGGACAGCAGCCTTTAAGAAGTTAATGGAAGCGTCGCTCTGCATTTCCCCTGTTTGATTTCTTCCGCCAAGATCTTTCTCCACACATAAAAACATCAATCTACTCTTCGCGCATAGATCATCCATGGATCATGAGACTTGAGTTGTGAGGGATTTCCCCCCTCTTTTGTGGCAAAGAGGCACTTCTTTGTGAGCCTGAAATGTTGAAGCAATGGCCTTGGTTTGCAAATGGATAATGGAGTGAAAGAATACAAATGTAATCATGGTCCAGTCTAATCAATGGAAACCAATGGGATGCTAAGTCATTTCCTTTAATCTTGACTCGGTTATGGAAGTCCAACCCTTTGCTATGAACCCTCTTCCCAAATAACACAGATTTTTCAGAAACGGCAAGGAAGGTAAGCAAAACCTGCTGGCTTCTCCCATGAGAAGAAGCGGAGAAGGGGAACCTTCAGAAATTATCAAAATAACTTCTCCCAGAGAAGAAGAGGAGGAGGAGGAGGGGAAGACATACTTAAAACACTGGAGGGGGTTGGCGAGTGGGGAGATTGATCCAGGATTATGGTAGATGTCTTTCACCCAGAGAGTTCTGTGACTCCCACCAATGATAGATCTGGACATGATGTATCCCATGAGAGAAAGAGAACTCAGAAAATGGTCCAAACACATCCCAGAGAAGAAGGGGAAAAGGAAGGGGATGGGGATGGGGATGGAGGAGATGGAAGTGGAGGTGGTGATGGGGGAGGAGGAGGAGGAGGTGGAGGAGGAAGAGGAGAAGGAGAAGGAGGTTGAGGTGGAGGAGGTGGAGGAAGTTGAGGTGGAGGAGTTGGAGGCAGAGGAGGAGGAGGAGGTGGAGGAAGAGGAGGAGGTGGAGGAGGTGGAGGTGGAAGAGGAAGAGGAGGAGGAGGTTGAGGTGGATGAGGTGGAGGTGGAGGAGGGGAAGGAGATGGAGGTGGAGGAGGGAGAGGAGGTGGAGGTGGAGGAGGAAGAGGAGGAGGAGGAGGTGGAGGTGGAGGAGGTTGAGGTGGAGGTGGTGGAGGAGGAGGAGGTGGAGGAGGAGGAGGTGGAGGAGGAAGAGGAGGAGGTGGAGGAGGTTGAGGTGGAGGTGGAGGAGGAAGAGGAGGAGGAGGAGGGGTTGAGGTGGAGGAGATGGAGGTGGAGGAGGAGGAGGAGGTTGAGGTGGAGGAGGTGGAGGTGGAGGTGGAGGTGGAGGTGGAGGAGGAAGAGGAAGAGGAGGAGGAGGAGGTGGAGGTGGAGGTGGAGGAGGTTGAGGTTGAGGTGGAGGTGGAGGAAGAAGAGGAGGAGGAGGAGGAGGGGTTGAGGTGGAGGAGATGGATGTGGAGGAGAGGAGGAGGTGGAGGTGGAGGAGGAAGAGGAGGAGGAGGAGGTGGAGGTGGAGGAGGTTGAGGTGGAGGTGGAGGAAGAAGAGGAGGAGGAGGAGGAGGGGTTGAGGTGGAGGAGATGGATGTGGAGGAGAGGAGGAGGTGGAGGTGGAGGAGGAAGAGGAGGAGGAGGAGGTGGAGGTGGAGGAGGAAGAGGAGGAGGAAGAGGAGGAGGTTGAGGTGGAGGAGATGGAGGTGGAGGTGGAGGAGGAAGAGGAGGAGGAGGTGGAGGTGGAGGAGGTGGAGGTGGAGGAGGAAGAGGAAGAGGAGGAGGAGGTTGAGGTGGAGGAGATGGAGGTGGGGGAGGGGGAGGAGGTGGAGGTGGAGGAAGCAGAGGAGGAGGAGGAGGAGAAGGTGGAGATGGAGATGGAAATGGTGATAGAGCTGGAGGAGGAGGAGAAGGAGGAAGAAGAGGATAATATTTACAAAATCTGGTCAAAAATGTCCCTCATGAGAAGAAAAACATTTGCCAAAATGGTCAAAAAATTCTCTCATGAGATAAGAAGAACATTCCAAAATTGGTCAAAAAAAACCTCTCACAAAGAAGTGCAGGATTATTCAAGAATTATCCAAAAATGTCTTTCATGAGAAGAATATATTATGTAACACATTTTTTTGTTCGTGGGTTATAAATGCCATTTCCTAATTGTTTCTATCATAAAAACATAGAAAAGGTTTATCAAACTGGAAAAGCCCGTTTCTGTGGGACATCTTGCTATAGTGCATGTTGCTCTAGTGTTTCAATGAATATCCCATCATCGAGTCTCAACCCATTCAACCTAGTTTGTGGAAGATACAAAAACGAAGTTTTTTGAGTAGAACAACTACTTTCAAAGTAAGGACAGCACAATTATAGAGAAATAACACTTTCAAAACAGGAACAGAACATTTTTCAAATTTTGTTACATAGTGATATTTACAAAAATTGTCCAAAAATGTCTCATGTGAGCAGAAGAACATTTTAAAATGGACAAAAAACTGTATCCTATGAGAAGAAAAAGAATATTTACAAGAATGGTCAAGAACATCTCGCTTGAAAAGAAGAAGAACATTAAAAAAATGGTCAAAACCATCTCCCATGAGAAGAAGAGAAGAACATTCAACATATGGTCCAAAAGGTCTTCCATCATTACAAAAATGGTCAAAAATGGTCCAAAAATCTTATTCTATGAGATGAGGAGAAGAACAACATTCAACAATTGGTCCCAAAGAAGAAGAGGAGAAGATGAATATTCCAAAAATGGCCACACAATGTTTTTGTGGACATTGAAAAATCTTGACAACACCAACCTGGTGATTTTTGCAGTTCAGGACTTATTCTGTGCAAAATTCACATTTGTAAACATTCTTCATCAGCTACTTAGTTAAGAATACTCAATGAATACTTAATTAGGCAATCTCTCCTAACGTAACCTCTCCCCATAGAGCTGAGAGGGGACTAAATGGGGTGAGTTTCAACCGTGTTAATAGTGTTGGAAGTGATGTTAATGGTTCCAGATTCACCATCACTGCGCTTGGTCACGATGGTACACTTAGTTAAGCCATTGATGTAAAACCCTGACTTGCATTTCATGCAGAATACATTTCTATGCAGCCATCTTTCTCCAAAGTATTATTTCCAGCACAGAAAACACTGTTTTCCTGTGCAGGAAACTCTGTTTTCTATGTAAATCAGTTACTCGCAAATTTTGCATGGAACAAGTTCTGAATTGTGAATAGGCTTTGAAATGACGCGCATGGTTTTGGAAGACCTTTTCTCCATTGGAGTAAAATCGCCAAAACGACCCAATGTTTCCTTTGAAAGAGAAAAATCAGTGCGGAACAATCTCCCTTTGTCGGATTTGTTTCACTTTATTGGCTATATTCAGGACCTTTTTGTTCATGGTCCAGATTGATACTACAGTTGGATTACATCCCCTTCCAGATACTTTAATTTGTATTCGTTAGTTTTGTTTCTATCCCATCTTTCTCCCAGGATGGGACTCTGGGTGGCTTGCGCTGCTTAAAAGCAAACAGAATAAATTCTGACAGCGGAATTAACATAATTTAAAGCAAAAGTCCAGATCAAACAAGCCCGAAGTCCAAGTATAATGAAGCAGGGAGGTTGCTCTCCAAGGTCCTGTACATGATTCTCCAAAGCGGACTCAGGACCTTGGTCAGCTCTTGTAGGATCCAGAGTGGATTCACCATTGACTTTGGATACTTACTAGGAGCTTTATAATTCTGCATAGATACAAAGTTATATATGCAAAAATCTATCTATCTATCTATCTATCTATCCATCTAGAGAGCCCTGTGACTTCCACCATTGATGGATCTGGACCAAATCTGGCACAGATATCCATCATTACCAACTTTAAATACTGGTAGGGTTTGGAGGGAAATTGACACAGGATGATGGAAGTTGTAGTTCATCCACATTCAGAGAACATTGTGAACCAAACTGACCATGGATCTGGACCAAGCGTGGGATGCACGCCCAACACGGCCAACTTTGACTACTGGTGTGGCTTGGAGAACAATGACAGAAGATAGCGGGAGTTGTAGTTCACCCCCATCCATCCTTACGCACTTTCTTATGAGACCATTCATATCTGATTATTTCTAATAAGTAGTGTTATAAAAGCTCTCACTTGGGCATCACCACCTAGGATGGTAAACAATGGAATGCAGCTGAATTTGGCAGGAGTTGTTTCCTCCAGGAGTGTCAGAAATGTCTGTGTTTGTTTTTGCCCAACCACCAGCAAAGAATTGTGCTTTTTTTGCACAAATACCATCATCCTTGAGTCCAGCCCCCTCTTGCTCTTGATCGGAACCTGCGTGGAATATACTTCCCACATCTTAAAACCTAAGATGAGATAAAACAGCCAAGCAACTGTTTCTCACCACAATCCCTGCAACCTCCTGCAAGGGCCGTGCTGTTGAAGCCTCTGTGCCAAAAAGCACAGAAAAGGATGAAAGAGGCATTAAGAGGGATGAGAAGATGAGGGGAGGGAAAGTCTGGAGGAAGGAAACCACTTTGAGGGACCATCTGTGAAGGAAGGCAGCAAGCAACGCATTTCCTGCTCAGGATAATAATAATAATAATAATAATAATAATAATAATAATTGTTTATTATTATGTTTATGTTTATTTATATCTAGCTTTTCCCCCACAAGGAGACTTAAGGCAGAAAATGGCAAGATCAATATTGTGTATCCCACTTTTGTGGCCAATAGAGCCTTCAAAGGTCCCCCAAACCCTCCATTTTTAAAAATTTGGAAGCAATGCATTGAAATACTTGCTTCCCATAAGCATTTCTGAACTCTATAACATCTCAGATATCTCCATTTTCTTCTCAGAATGATGGTTCATCAGTTGGGCCCTTCATCGGTTCTTCCGTCTCCTTGATCTACAGCTATCCCACATCTCTCGCCATTGCAGTCAACACCAAGGAGAGATCGTCATCTATCCATAAAAGAGATGATCTGGAGGGCAAAATAATATACGGTCTTTTACCAATCTCCATCACCTATAAAAAAGAGAGAGAAAGGCATACGTGTATTGGGCAGAAATCCAACAAAGCTCTCAAGCACTTGCTCAGGTTTCAGTCTCCGAGGAAGACCAATGGCTTCCAAATGGGAAAGTGACTCTCTCCCATCATTTTTCTTTCTCTCTCTCTCTCTCTCTCTCTCTCTGGTTTCATGATGTTGGAGATGAAGGGAACATCTGTCTCTGATTCAGAACTGAGTCCATCTGCAGTGGGAGCCTCTTTTAGGATATATAAGGAATGTGGGTTTAGGGTTTGGGTTGGCTGTGGCAGTCTTTTTGCAAGGCAGAGCTACCAAAGGAATGGAACTGGCCACAGGGAGGAGGAGGGAGCAAGCTTGTTTTCTGCTTCCTTGGAGACTAGGACGCGGAACAATGGCTTCAAACTACAAGAGAGGAGATTCCATCTGAACATTAGAAAGAACTTCCTGACTGTGAGAGCCGTTCAGCAGTGGAACTCTCTGCCCCGGAGTGTGGTGGAGGCTCCTTCTTTGGAAGCTTTGAAACAGAGGCTGGATGGCCATTTGTCAGGGGTGATTTGAATGCAATATTCCTGCTTCTTGGCAGAATGGGGTTGGACTGGATGGCCCATGAGGTCTCTTCCAACTCTTTGATTCTATGATTCTATTCTATGATTCTATGTTCTATGAAGGTTGTGTTGACCCAAGGCTCATGGGATCACAGAGTCAAAAGGGACCCCAATCCATGTGAACCCACAACAAATGTGAACCCACAACAAATGCCAAACAACATGCCCAAGAATCCCACAGAAGACCACCAAACAGAAACCCCAGCTTTCTGTTTGGAAACCTGGGGTGAAAAGGAGTTATGATGCCCCGCACAGAGGCATTTATTGTTTTCTTTGTTGAGCCTCAGTTGCCCCTTTATTTAGAATGGGTTTACTTCTTTTTTATATAGTTTTCTATGGGAAGGAACCTTCATGAGTGACTGTCCTTTTAAGAACTGCCTCCCAAAAGGTGGAGCTTGAAGTCCTCCTCAGCAACTCCTTTGCAGCTAGTCATTCCGAGGGTGCCAAGGAGCCTAGAGGCAGCAATATCTTCCACATCGAAGGTTGAGGAAACTAAGTTGAAATACTGAAGAACCAAGTCTATAGTTTGAAGAAGAAAAGAGACTTAAACAGGATGGGTTGTTGTAGGTTTTTTCAGATTATATGGCCATGTTGTGGAGGCATTTTCTCCTGATGTTTCACCTGCATCTATGGCAAGAATCCTCAGAGGTAGTGAGCTCTGTTGGAAGTAGGAAAAAGGGTTTATATATCTGTGGAATGACCAAGGTGGGACAAAGGACTCTTGTCTGTTGGAGCTAGGTGTGAATGTTTCAACTGACCACCTTGATTAGCATATAATGGCCTGTAATTTTAGAGTTTTTTTAATACTGGTAGCCAGATTTTGTTCATTGTCATGGTTTCCTCCTTTATGTTGAAATTGTCCACATGCTTGTATATTTCAATGGCTTCTCTGTGTAGTCTGACATGTTGGTTGTGAGAGTGGTCCAGCATTTCTGTGTTCTCAAAATCTGGCTACCAGTATTTAAAAACTCTAAAATTACAACAGCACAACAACAGAGAGGAAACAAACAAGAACATCTAATCACCTCTCAACAAAAATTTGCTCTAGGCACTGTCAAGCCATTATATGCTAATCAAAGTGGTCAGTTGAAACATTCCCACCTAGCTCCAGCAGACAAGAGTCCTTTGTCCCACCCTGGTCATTCCACAGATATATACACCCTTTTTCCTACTTCCAACAGGCCTCACTACCTCTGAGGATGCTTGCCATAGATGCAGGTGAAACGTCAGGAGAGAATGCCTCTAGACCATGGCCATATAGCCTGAAAAAACCTACAACAACCCAGTGATTCCGGCCATGAAAGCCTTCAACAATACCTTAAACAGGATGTTGAGAGAAGTCAAATCCGGACAAAGAAAAACAGAAAATAGGCTAGAAAGAGCATCTTTTTGGAAGGAACAGAAATAAACCCCGTGAAGTTCTAAGCTTCCATCTGTTCCATCAAGTAATCATTTGTTGGTCAGATTTAGTCGAATTTAAATCCTTATTGTTTACTGTTAAACCTTTCGTTGTGAGTTTCCACCTCTCTTCTTGCCAAGCATAGGGCATCTGGGGAGAGTTACCTCAGGGAACAGAACAGGACTAGTGGAGAGAGGACCATCCAACATGGCTCTCTGTCTACGAGTCCCCAGTCTACTCCACAAAAGGCTCTCCAACTTGCATTTGAGAACCTTCATTGATGGAGCACCTTCCAAGGGAGTTTATTCCACTGTCAAGCTACTCTTAACTCCAAGAGGGCCCTCCTAATACTTCTGTGGAAACTCATTGGTTTGTGTGCCAGCCATTCTATGAAGGTTGCATTGATACAAGGCTTTTGGAATTACAGAGTTGGAAGGTCCACCAATCCATCTGACTCCACAATGAATTCAAGAAGACACACCCAAGGATCCCACAGAAGACCATTCAACCTCTGTTTGGAAACCTGTGGTGAAAAGGATGTGTTGAGAGAAGACCGTGCAACTAGTTACCCGTCTACTCCGCAAAAGGCTCTCCAGTCCTATTTGGGAAACTTCATTGATGGAGGACCTTCCAAGGAATTTATTGCACTATCAAACTACTCTTTGCTTCAGGAAGGTCTTCCAAATGCTTCTGTAGAAACTCTTTTCTCACAATTGGAATCCATTGGTTTGTGCACCAGCGTGAAGGAGCACAAAACATGCTCATCTTATCTCTCGCCTTGCTGCCCTTCAGCTACTGGAAGATATTACCTCCTTCAGTTCTTGTGGGTTTTTTTGGGTTATATGGCCATGTTCTAGAGGCATTTCTCCTGACGTTTCACCTGCATCTATGGCAAGCTGGCATCTATGGATGCTTGCCATAGATGCAGGCGAAACGTCAGGAGAAATGCCTCTAGAACATGGCCATATAGCCCGAAAAAACCCACAAGAACTGAGTGATTCCAGCCATGAAAGCCTTCGACAATACATTACCTCCTTGTTTTTCTTCTGTGGGGGAAATGAACCCAAACCCTCTTAGCTGTTCCTTGCAAGGCTTGGTTTCCAGATGATCCACCGTCTTGATTGCCTTCCTTTGAATATCCCTCTCCTCCACTTTGTCCATATTCTTTTTATACTGTGATGTCCAGAACAGTTTGGCCCAGGACTCCTTGAGAAACATCTCAGGACTCTGGAAGTGCATCTATACTGTAGAAACAAGGTGGTTTGATACCGCTTGAACTGCCATGGCTTGATGCTATAGTTTGCTGAAGAGCCAGCCCACTTTGGCAGTGAAGAGCTGTATGAAACCACATCCACAATCCCATTGTATTGAACCAAGGCAAGTGGAGTCGCACTGCATTCATTTTACACAATAGTCGTCTCTACTGCAGGCAAAATGGACTCAAATCCTCTCAGTTGTTTTTTTGAGGGGCTTGGTCTCCAGACTGCCTACTATCTTCTTTTGAACACCACCTAACTTATCAATATTCTTCTTAAACCTCGACACCTAGAAATGGACACGGAGTTCCTTAAGAGTTGTTTTGGCAAATCAGAGGCTAACTCCCATACTGAGTTTGATTGGTTTTGTTGTATACACTACTAGATGGGTAGATCCTCTGAAGACTTTGGGTCCATCTACACTGTTGAGTTAATGCACCACTTGGACAACCATGGCTCAAAGGTATGAGATCTTGGATGTTATATTTAGTGAGACACCAGCACTTTTGGCCAACGAAGGCTGATGGCTTGGTAAAACTGCAACTCTCGGGATTCCAGAGCATTGAGTGGTGCTAAAAGTACATTAATTCAACAGTGTAGATGTATTGTTTGAGTGACAGTGGATGCCTGGAAAGCATTTCCACTAGGGCTGTCCAAACACGGAAAAATTTGTTTCTAAACTCGATTCGTTTTTAGGGGGTTTTTTGCGTTTCGTTATTTAAAAGAATTCCGAAATTTTCCTTAAAAAAAGTGATATTTACAAAATTTCGGAAATCATAAAACAATTACGAAACAATTACGAATCGATTACGAATCGATTCGTTAATGGCGGCCGCGATCGCGCAATATGCTAAAAAAACTCCTGAAGCTTCCCTCTCCCTCTGTTGTTGACTGTTGGTGTGATAATTATATTTTTTTCACTGAGAAAACAAACAGCAACCCTAAAACTTGCACCAGACATGCGGAAATAATAACGAAACATTTACGAATCAATAACGAATCAATTCCGAAACAATTACGAAACGTATTGGAAAAATTCGTTTCGTTTTTTAGTTGCTCCTGAATGGTTCAATATCGCTTTGTTATAAAAAAAAATAACGAATTTTTAACGAATTACAAAATTACGAAACGAAACGAAACCGCCCAGCCCTAATTTCCACTATTTGGATGACAAATACCTACAAAAAGTGGCAATCCGCTCTCCAAGGTGCTGAAACCTAAGGCCCAACATCACTTTTGCAAATCCTGGAGTGGATCCATCGCTCTTCTGACATTATTATTATTATTATTATTATTAAACTTTATTTGTACCCCGCTAGCATCTCCCGAAGGATTCGATGTGACTTACACAGGCCGAGGCCTCAACAACACAACATAACAATACAATCTAAGCAAATCAAACAATTAAAAACAGAATAAAGCAAAATAAACAACAGGCACAATACACTAAAACACAATAAAACTGGGCCGGGCCAAAAGGTGGGTACAAGGATTAAAAGTGCTGATGTGACAGGAGGTGTATAAATGGCTTCTAGGGCAAGTGCGATGTGCAATGTGGTTCTGGTAAAGTGCTTATGGGACTTGGTAGTGGAAATTTCCTAATCTGGAAAGGCGCATCGGAAAAGCCAGGTCTTCAAGTTCTTTCTGAAGACAGCCAGTGTGGGGGCCTGTCTAAGGTCTTTGGGGAGGGTGTTCCAGAGTCGGGGGGCCACCACGGAAAAGGTCCTGTCCCACGTCCCCACCAAGCGCACTTGCGATGCCGGTGGGATCACGAGCAGGGCCTCTCCAGATGACCGAAGTGAATTCGTGGGTTCGTAGATGGAGATACGGTCACGCAGGTAGGATGGTCCCAAACCATTCAGGGCTTTGTAGGTAAGCACCTGCACCTTAAATTGGGCTCGGAATATAAATGGCAGCCAGTGGAGCTCCTTGAACAGGAGGACCCACCTGCCTTTGCCTTTAATGGTGAACTCATATGAGTTCCAAATGAGCATGCAGACACCAAAGCATTTCATATTGGGCTGGTTTTGCTGTTCCGACTTTGACGATTATGTGCAATAAAATTTATTGTCTGCAGGGAGACTGTTAAAAAGGCGAAGGACGTGTGCTAATTTTCCGTGCCATTTGCATGCAGGAAGGGAGAAAAATACCTTCGTTTTTTATTGTGGAATGCGCTTACCTCCAGACAAAACAAGGCCTGCCTGCCTTGGGTTCTTAATGGACTTGTGATAAGAAACTTATTTTTGCAAGAGAGGCGAGAAAGGGGGAGGTGTAGCGTCTTCATCTATACTGTAGAATTAGTGCAGTTTGGCACCACTTGAACTGCCGTGGCTCAATGCTGTGGAATGATGGGAGTCAGTGCCTCACCACAATGCCGCATCATCGAGCCATGGGAGTTCAAGTGGTTTCAAACTGCGTTCATTCCACGGTGTAGATGCGCCCCAGCTCAGAATGAATAGTTTCTGCAATTTTATCGCTATCATCCTCCGAACGCGTGTGATTCTAATACGTTCCGCTGCCCATGTGTCTTGTGCCATGCTTTTAAAAGGCAGGCCTTGTTTTGCTGCATCCCCCCCCTCTCCCCAGATGCTAATTTAAACCAAAGTCAGCACAAAGCAAAAGACTCTTTTGATATCGCAGACAACCCAACTTTTCATTTTCATGCCTGCTTCTCAGACCCCCCAAAAAGGGCCTCTCCCAACGAGATCAAAGGAAAGCAAGGCGTGAAATCGACACAAAGAAGGCAGTATTGTACAAACATGGCATTTGACTAGATTTTGGGCCAGGGAACCCAGACCCAAATCCCGGAAAGAAACACGAGGGGTAATGTATCTTGGAAATAGGGACTCCGTCTCACAAGAATGTGAACCTACATTGTTGATATAGGCATCATTTGTGGTTATGTATGGATTGCAAGTGCCAGTATTCCCTAGCAGTGAGCCATGGCAGTCCAAGTCTTGTCAAACTGCATTCATTCTACACTGTGGGTGCAAGCCAGGAGAGAAAAAACGTGGGACATAAATAAAATAGAAGAAATAATCATCGCCATTATCATCATCGCTGTCATCACCATCATTGCCATCACCATCACCATTGTCATTGGGTTGTTGTAGGTTTTTCAGATTGTATAGCCATGTTCTAGAAGCATTCTCTCCTGACGTTTCACCTGCATCTGTGGCAAGCATCCTCAGAGGTTGTGAAGATGCTTGCCACAAATGCAGGTGAAACATCAGGAGATAATTCTTTTAGAACATGGCCATATAGCCCAATAAACCTACAACAACCCAGTGATTCCAGCCATGAAAGCCTTCAACAATACTATTGTTATCACTGTCATCATCACCATCATTATCATTACCATCATCACCATCATCATCATCATCAACAACAACAACACCATCGTCATTACCATAATTGCCATCACCATAATCTTCATCATCACTGTCATCATCACCATCACCTCTATCACCATCAACATTATGACCATCATTGCCACCATCATTGCGATCGACCACCATCACTATTATCATTGTCATCATTATCACAGTTGCCATCATCATCATCACTGTCATTATCAACACCATCATCATTACCACCATTGCCATCACCATAATCTTCATCACCATCACCATCATCATCACCATCATCATCATCATCATCATCATCACTGCCATAATCAACATCACCATCATCTCTATCACCACCATCACCATCATCATTGCCATCTTCACCACATTTATCTCTATCAATATCACCATCATCACCATCATTGCCATCACCATCATCATCCTCTGTTTGTCATCACTGTCACAATCACCATCATCATCACCATCACCATCATTGCCACCATCTTCATCACAGTCATCATCATCTCCAACTCCATCACCATCCTAACAACCATTGCTACCATCACCATCATCATCAACATGATCGCCATCATCATTATCATGATCACCATCATTATAATCACTGTCATCATCATCTCCATCTCCAACACCATCATCATTGCCATCAGCATCCTCACAATAATCACTATCATCACAATAATCATCCCCATAATCACCATCGTCATCATCACTGTCATCATCATCATCATCGCCATCACCATCCCCACAATCACCATCAGTTCTAAGGGTGTAAACTGCTTATTTTTAATGCTGTTAATATTTAATTCTATTTTTTGCATAGTTTGAGGTTTAAAACTGTATTGTTTTTGTATGAGCTACTTTGAGTCTCTCTTTTAGAGAGAGAAATCAGGGTATAAATCAAAATAATCAATATAATAAATCATATTCACCACCATCATCCACTGAGGCCTGGTTCCAGCCGTCCCCGAGGGATATCCAAAAGTCTCATTATATACAATGGCATAAATGGCCTTCCTTATGTAAGAATGGCAAAAGAAAGGGTTACTTTTGGGAATTATATATAACTAGTATTTATTTATTTACAATACTTATATACCTCTTTTCTCGCCCTGGGGACGGGGGGGGGGGGGGGGCACTCAAAGCAGTGTACACAAAAATCACAGCAAAATTCAATGCCTTACATACATAAACCAAAACTCAAATCAAAAACATATAGCTAGCATAAAATCAATAGGACAATTCACCATAAGATAAGATAAAAGGACATTTGAAACATGAAATATAAGTGGGTTGTTGTGGGTTTTTTTGGGCTATATGGCCATGTTCTAGAGGCATTCTCTCCTGACGTTTCGCCTGCATCTATGGCAAGCATTCTCAGAGGTTATGAGGTGATTGAATCATAGAATAGAATCATAGAATCGAAGAGTTGGGAGAGACCTCATGGGCCATCCAGTCCAACCCCATTCTGCCAAGAAGCAGGAATATTGCATTCAAATCACCCCTGACAGATGGCCATCCAGCCTCTGTTTAAAAGCTTCCAAAGAAGGAGCCTCCACCACACTCCGGGGCAGAGAGTTCCACTGCTGAACGGCTCTCACAGTCAGGAAGTTCTTCCTCATTCAGAATCTCCTCTCTTGTAGTTTGAAGCCATTGTTCCACTGCGTCCTAGTCTCCAAGGAAGCAGAAAACAGGCTTGCTCCCTCCTCCTCCCTGTGGCTTCCTCTCACATATTTATACATGGCTATCATATCTCCTCTCAGCCTTCTCTTCTTCAGGCTAAACATGCCCAGTTCCCTAAGCCGCTCCTCATGGGGCTTGTTCTCCAGACTCTTGATCATTTGAGTTGCCCTCCTCTGGACACATTCCAGCTTAGATTCAATATCTCTCTTGAATTGTGGTGCCCAGAATTGGACACAATATTCCAGATGTGGTCTAACCAAAGCAGAATAGAGGGGTAGCATTACTTCCTTAGAATGTAATGCCATAGATGCAGGGGAAACGTCAGGAGAGAATGCCTCTAGAACATGGCCATATAGCCCGAAAAAAACTACAACAACCCAGTGATTCCGGCCATGAAAGCCTTTGACAATACATAAAATATAAGAATTAAAACACCTAATAAAAGCATTGAAATCACATTATCCAACTCATAGACTGGGCCATTCCAAATGTTGATTGCACATATTATCAAGCCATGGATGGCGGAATGCCTGGGCACAGGACCTGTGGATACAGAGGTCCAACTGCATTGGGAAATGGCTCCTATTAAGGACTAGCAAGGACTTGAGATGAGGTCAAATGGTAGTACTGTTCCAGTTCTTGAATGTTCCTCCTTTTTGGGGCTCCCTCTTGTGGCCCAGCGCAAGCTGGCTTGAGAAGTCCAATAATAATAATAATAATAATAATAATAATAATAATAATAATAAGTGAAAGGCAGTCAAGAACCAACATTGAGGGAAGTCAAGAGTAGAAAACTGCTTCAAGTGCAAAAGACAAAGAGGGAATACCATCAAAACACAATCCACAGGAGAAGAGACAACTGGCCAAAGAAGGCTCTCTCTCCACAGACAGTTCCTGGGAAAAATGGAGAGCCAAATTGACAAAGAAAAAACATGGATGTGGCTCACAAACGGAACTCTGAAAAAGGAGATGAAGGAAGGCCTGATTCTGGCAGCCCGAGAACAAGCCATTCGAACCAAGGCCATCCAAGCCGGAATTGAAAAGTCGATGACAGATCCCAAGTGTAGACTCTGCAAGGAAGCAGATGAAACCATAGATCCCATCCTCAGCTGCTGCAAGAAGATTGCGGACAGACTCCAAGCAGAGGCACAACACCCTTGCTCAGATGATTCATTGGAACTTGTGCCACAAAGACCATCTGCCTGAGACAAAGAACTCGTGGGATCACAAGCCAGAAAAAGTTACAGAGAATGAACACACCATGGATTGTCAATGTCGCAATCCCAGATGACAGCAGGATTGAAGAGAAACAACTGGAAAAGCTGACACGATATGAGGATTTAAAGATCAAACTGCAAAGACTCTGGCACAAGCCAGTCAAGGTGGTCCCAGTGGTGATCGGCACACTGGGTGCAGTGCCTAAAGACCTCGGCCTGCACTTAAACACAATTGGCGCTGACAAAATCACCGCCTGCCAGCTGCAGAAGGCCACCTTACTGGGATCTGCACGCATTATTCACCGATATATCCCACAGTCCTAGACACTTGGGAAGGCCCCATGTGTGATCCAATTCAACAGCCAGCAGAGTGTCTGCTGTTGTGTTTCAAATAATAATAATAATAATAATAATAATAATAATAATAATAGCTGGCACAACAAAGCATTGCATGGGCAATTCCTTGACAAAATTGAAGGAAATGTTGACAGGGGGAAGACCTGGTGATGGCTCACGAATGAAACCTTGAAGAAGGAGGCAGAAGAAGGCCTGGTTCTTGCAGTCCAGGAGCAAGCCATCAGAACCAAGGCCATTAAGGCCAGGATGGAAAAGTCAGCGGATGACCCAAAATGCAGACTGGGCGAGGAAGCGGAGGAAACCAGGGACCATCTCCTCAGCTGTTGCAAGAAAATCGCACAGACAGACTACAAACAGAGGCACAACTCTGTGGCCCAAAGAATTCACGGGAACTTATGTCACAAGGAC
The DNA here is from genome assembly GCF_037176765.1 of Anolis sagrei. NCBI lineage: Eukaryota > Metazoa > Chordata > Lepidosauria > Squamata > Anolidae > Anolis > Anolis sagrei. Next base: position 1,709,515 of record NC_090030.1, read on the forward strand.
CATCTGTCAGCAGGAAAGAATTGGTAAAGGGATCATAAACCCGCATAAACCCGTGGAAAATGAACACGCAAAAATACTGTGGGACTTTAGAATCCAGACTGACAACGTTTTGGAACACAATACACCAGACATCACGATTGTGATGGTGCAGTGGGTTCAACCCCTGTGCTGGCAGGACTGAAAACCGACAGGTTGCAGGTTCGAATCCGGGGAGAGACAGATGAGCTCCCTCTATCAGCTCCAGCTCCTCATGCAGGGACATGAGAGAAGCCTCCCACAAGGATGATAAAAAAAACATCAAAAATCATCCAGGCGTCCCCTGGGCAACGTCCTTGCAGACAGCCAATTCTCTCACACCAGAAGCAACTTGCGGTTTCTCAAGTCGCTCCTGAACGGACAAAAAAAAAATCACGATTGTGGAAAAGAAAAAAGTTTGGATTATTGATGTCGCCATTCCAGGTGAGAGTCGCATTGAGGAAAAACAACAGGAAACACTAAGCCGCTATCAAGACCTCAAAACCAAACTGCAAAGGCTCTGGCATTTACCAGTCCAGGTGGTCCCAGTGGTGATGGGTGCCATGCCAAAAGATCTCAGCCAGCATTTGGAAACAATCAACATTGACAAAATCACGATTTGTCAACTGCAAAAGGCCACCTGACTTGGATCTGCGCGCATCATTCGGAAATACATCACACAGTCCCAGTTGCTTGGGAAATGTTCGACTTGTGATGTTGTGATACGAAATCCAGCAGAGAGATCTCGTTTGCTGTGACATACTGTGCTTTTGTGTCCATAATAATAATAATAATAATAATAGCAACAACCACCTTTGGACATTGAAATAACATCCATCAATTAGAACAAATAGTTCAAACGACAAGAGATTCCACCAAACTATTTAAACAGAGGCTGGATGGCCATCTGTCAGGGGTGATTTGAATGCAATATTCCTGCTTCTTGGAAGAATGGGGTTGGACTGGATGGCCCAGGAGGTCTCTTCCAACTCTTTGATTCTATGATTCTATGATCCTATGATTCTATTGGGAAGAGCATTTATACAACAGACTCTGTGAACGAAGCACTACTTCTTTGATTGTTTTTGCCAGTTGCTTGAGAGTGCTGGTTGATTGATTTCCACTTAACTGAGAGTCTACAGTAGTATCAGGTTTAAGAGTGATGTCTCCTCCTCTGGAACTTTTTAAGCAGAGGTTGGATGGTCATCGGGAGAGATCAGATGGCGTCTTTATTAAGGGGTTGGACTAGATGGCCCTTGGAGGTCCCTTCCAATTCTGCGAAATGATTGGGAAGGGGCTTCAAACAACAGCATATGGTGGTAGAACAACAGGGCCTCAATATGCTATTCATTACAACCACTTATAAATTAAACCAATTTCATTAATATTTATTTATTTCTTTATTTGTCGTGTCAGGGGCAACCAGATCATTGTATTACATTTCTAACAGAACAAAACAAACAAACAGACAAAACAAAGAATTTGCAAACTTGGTAGTTGATTAGATATCATTTGCCCAGTCTCTGGCCACTTGGAGTGCCTCTGGTGTTGCTGCAAGGAGCTCCTCCCTTGTGCATGTGGCAGGGCTCAGGGTGCATTGCAGCAGGTAGTCAGTGGTTTGCTCTTCTCCACACTCGCATGTCGAGGATTCCACTTTGTGGCCCCAGTTCTTGAGGTTGGCTCTGCATCTCGTGGTGCCAGAGCACAGTGTGTTCAGCGCCTTCCAAGTCGCCCAGTCCTCTGTGTGCCCAGGGGGGAGTCTCTCATTGGGTATCAGCCATGGATTGAGGTTCTGGGTTTGAGCCTGCCACTTTTGGACTCTCGCTTGCTGGGGTGTTCCAGCAAGTGTCTCTGTAGATCTTAGAAAATTATTTCTTGATTTAAGTCATTGACGTGCTGGCTGATACCCAAACAAGGGATGAGCTGGAGATGTCTCTGCCTTGGTCCTTTCACTATTGGCTGCTACTTCCTGGCGGATGTCAGGTGGTGCAATACTGGCTAGACAGTGTAATTTCTCCCGTGGTGTAGGGCGCAGACACCCCGTGATAATGCGGCATGTCTCATTCAGAGCCACATCCACTGTTTTAGCGTGGTGAGATGTGTTCCACACTGGGCATGCACACTCAGCAGCAGAGAAGCATAGCGCAAGGGCAGAAGTCTTCACTGTGTCTGGTTGTGATCCCCAGGTTATGCCAGTCAGCTTTCGTATGAGATTGTTTCTAGCACCCACTTTTTGCTTGATGTTCAGGTAGTGCTTCTTGTAGGTCAGAGCATGGTCCAGAGTGACTCCCCCCAGGTATTTGGGTGCGCTGCAATGCTCCAGTGGGATTCCTTCCCAGGTCATCCTCAGAGCTTGGGATGCTTGTCTGTTCTTAAGATGAAAAGCACATGTCTGTGTTTTGGATGGGTTTGGGATCAGCTGGTTTTCTATGTAATAGGCAGTAAGAGCACCTAGAGCTTCGGAGAGCTTCTGTTCTACCATCTCAAAACTCCCTGCTTGAGCGGTGATAGCACGATCATCAGCATAGATGAAGCTCTCTGTCCCTTCTGGCAGTAGCTGTTCATTTGTGTAGATGTTGAACGTGGATGGAGCGAGCACGCTCCCCTGAGGCAGGCCGTTCTTCTGTTTCCGCCATCTGCTTCTCTGGCCCTGGAACTCAACAAAAAAGCTCCTGTTCTGTAGCTGATTTCCTTGCGTGGTGATGGCACGATCATCAGCATAGCTGAAGCTCTCTGTCCCTTCTGGCAGTGGCCGGTCATTTGTGTAGATGTTGAACATGGATGGGGCAAGCACGCTCCCCTGAGGCAGGCCGTTCTTCTGTTTCCGCCATCTGCTTCTCTGGCCCTGGAACTCAACAAAGAAGCTCCTGTTTGGTAGCAGGTTTCCTATGAATTGGTGAGGTGGTCGTCCTTTGTGATACTATACATTTTTCTCAGGAGGAGGCAGCGGTGGTTCACAGTCTCATAGGCTGCTGACAGGTCTATGAAGACAGCTCCTGTGATCTGCTGCCTTTCAAAGCCATCTTCTATGTGCTGAGTCAGCTTCAGCACTTGTGATGTGCATTTTGCCTTTCCTGAAGCCAGCTTGCTGTGGGATCAGACATGGGTCTATTTTTTTCATAATTCTATGGAATTTCAGAATTATGGAATTTCATGAATGATTCACACTATATATAAACACACATAGAATCATAGAATCACAGAATCCTAGAATCAAAGAGTTGGAAGAGACCTCCTGGGCCATCCAGTCCAACCCCATTCTGCCAAGAAGCAGGAAAATTGCATTCAAATCACGCCTGACAGATGGCCATCCAGCCTCTGCTTAAAAGCCTCCAAAGAAGGAGCCTCCACCACACTCCGGGGCAGAGAGTTCCACTGCTGAACGGCTCTCACAGTCAGGAAGTTCTTCCTCATGTTCAGATGGAATCTCCTCTCTTGTAGTTTGAAGCCATTGTTCCATTGCGTCCTAGTCTCCAAGGAAGCAGAAAGGAAGCTTGCTCCCTCCTCCCTGTGGCTTCCTCTCATGTATTTACACATGGCTCTCATCATGTCTCCTCTCAGCCTTCTCTTCTTCAGGCTAAACATGCCCAGCTCCTTAAGCCGCTCCTCATAGGGCTTGTTCTCCAGACCCTTTATCATTTTAGTCGCCCTCCTCTGGACACATTCCAGCTTGTCAAGATCTCTCTTGAATTGTGGTGCCCAGAATGGACACAATATTCCAGGTGTGGTCTAACCAAAACAGAATAGAGGGGTAGCATTACTTCCCTAGATCTAGACACATATATGAATGCATTCAATGCCCTGCTGTGTGTATCGTAAATAGCCATATCAAGGCTATACAACTTGCAATAAAAGCCTCATTTACGCCCAATAAATTTTTTCTGTAACAGTGGTTTCTATAAATACATAAAGAAGGAATGTATTTTTTTTTCTCATTAAGCAGAATCCTATAGTCTGTTGTCGCGAAACGTCAAAAGAAGTATCTGTTCGGTTTTATCAAAAACGTGTTGGTTTGTATGTTGTTTATGACACGAAAATAAATATGCTTTATTGTAAGAGAGCGTGCACATGCTGACATGTGACTATTGGCTTGAAATCCTCTTTTTGGAAAAGAGCAAATTAAATCTGGGAAGATCGTAATCACCTCTTTGATCACCCAGAAGGGAAAACGTGGTCCAAAACATGGCTTGAAAGGGAGAAAATGCACGCCAAAGACTGTATTTATTATAATAGTCATTGCAATTATGATTTGGGGCGGTTCTGGTACAATTCCTGGAAGAAAGTGTTTCAGTGCACCGAAGCATAGTTGCATAAGGGCAGAACTACAAATCCCACAGTGCCATTTTTGCTGAGTTGCAATGTGACGCAGAGCCTTGCTGAAATATGCCTTGCGCATATTTAATCAACACAATTTATGACTAATGTTGGATTGCGCTTGGCTTTGTGAACGGCTTCCGAAGATGTGCGTTTGAGTCAAATCCTGCAAATGGAATCCTTTTGCAAAAGCAAACTAAAATCACTCCAAACAACAAAGGAGAAGCTTAAAGAAGAATGGAAGAAGTGAGAAAGAGCGTAGGCCTTGAACAAAGGCTGCTCCACTTCCTGCAAAACAAAAGGCAGACGAATATGCATATCTTGATGGGGAAAACCTCACATTGTGTGATGGGGCATCTACACTGCAGGATGGAGGCACTTTGGCACCACTCCCACTCCCAATGGCACAATGCAGAGAAGGCTCACGGCCTTGCAAAATGAAACTTGCCAGCATCCCAAGAGGTATCAAACTGCATTAATTGTATACTGTAGATGCATCTGAAATGTGAGAAGAAGCCACAGGGAGGAGGGAGCAAGCTTCCTTTCTGCTTCCCTGGAGACTAGGACGCAATGGAGCCATGGCTTCAAACTACAAGAAAGGAGATTCCATCAGAACATGACGAAGAACTTCCTGTGACAGCCGTTCAACAGTGGAACTCTCTGCCCCGGAGTGTGGTGGAGGCTCCTCCTTTGGAGGCTTTGAAGCAGAGGCTGGATGGCCATCTCTTAGGGGTGCTTTGAATGTGATTGTCTTTCTTGGCAGAATGGGGTTGGAATGGTTGATGGCCCACTAGGTCTCTTCCAAGTCTAGTATTCTATGATTCTGTGTGATGGAGGCTCCTTCTTTGGAGGCTTTTAAGCAGAGGCTGGATGGCCATCTGTTGGGGGTGCTTTGAATGTGATTGTCCTGTTTCTTGGCAGAATGGGGTTGGAATGAATGATGGCCCACCAGGTCTCTTCCAAGCCTAGTATTCTATGATTCTGTGTGATGGAGGTTCCTTTGGAGGCTTTTAAGCAGAGGCTGGATGGCCATCTCTCAAGGGTGCTTCGAATGTGATTGTCCTGCTTCTTGGCAGAATGAGGTTGGAATGGATGTTGGCCCACCAGGTCTCTTGCAAGTCTATGGAAGAGGCTTGGCAGGCTGGATGGCCATCTCTCAAGGGTGCTTCGAATATGATTGTCCTGCTTCTTGGCAGAATGGGGTTGGACTGGATGATGGCCCACCAGGTCTCCTCCAACTCTAGGATTCTATCTTGGGATGGAGGCTCTTTCTTTGGAGGCTTTGAGGCTGGATGGCCATCTATTGGGAGTGCTTTGAATGCAATATTCCTGCTTCTTGGCAGAATGGGGTTGGACTGGATGATGGCCCACCAGGTATCTTCCAACTCTAGGATTCTATCTTGTGATGGAGGCTCTTTCTTTGGAGGCTTTGAGGCTGGATGGCCATCTATCGGGAGTGCTTTGAATGTGATCGTCCTGCTTCTTGGCAGAATGGGGTTGAAATGGATGATGGCCCACCAGGTCTCTTCCAACTCTAGGATTCTATGAATGGAACTAGGGCAGTTCACCTGGGGCCAAAGTGCTAACCTGAATGCCTACCCCACTGTTTATTCTTTTTGGGTTCCCCATAATTACAATATTTTCTTCCCTGCCTCATCCAGGGTTTTATCATTTTGCCTCCTCCATTTGGCCTGCCCATTCTGTTTTATTTTATATTGTGTTAATTTGTTTTATTTATCCTATTTTGCTACTGTACATATTTTATTTTGATGTAATTTTTTGTTACCTGCATTCTGTATTTTATTTTGTTGTGTTGTATCTTTGGGCTTGGCCTCATGTTAGCCGCCCCGAGTCCCCTTTGGGGAGATGTTTTTTTTCTTGTGTCAGGAGCGACCTGAGAAACTGCAAGTTGCTTCTGGTGTGAGGGAATAGGCCGTCTACAAGGATGTTGCCCAGGGGACGCCCGGATGATTTGATGGGTTTATCATCCTTGTGGGAGGCTTCTCTCATGTCCCTGCATGAGGAGCTGGAGCTGATAAAGGGAGCTCATCCGCCTCTCCCCGGATTCGAACCTGCAACCTGTCGGTCGGTCTTCAGTCCTGCCGGCACAGGGGTTGAACCCAATGCGTCACCGGGGGCGATGGTGGTCGGGTATAAATAAAGATTATTATTAGGTTCTTGTGGGTTTTTTCGGGCTATAGAGCCATGTTCTAGAGGCATTTCTCCTGACGTTTCGCCTGCATCTATGGCAAGCATCCTCAGAGGTGTGAGGATGCTTGCCATAGATGCAGGCGAAACGTCAGGAGAAATGCCTCTAGAACATGGCTCTATAGCCCGAAAAAACCCACAAGAACCTAGTGATTCCAGCCATGAAAGCCTTCGACAAAGATTATTATTATTATTATTATTATTATTATTATTATTATTATTGACGCAAAAACACAGTATGTCACAGCAAACGAGATCTCTATGCTGGATTTCGTATCACAAAATCACAAGTCAAACACTTCCCAAGCATTTAGGACTGTGTGATATATTTCCGAATGATGTGCATAGATCCAAGTCAGGTGGACTTGACAGATCATGATTTTGTCAATGTTTATTGTTTCTAAATGCCGACTAAGATCTTTTGTCACGGCACCCAGTGCGCCCATCACCACTGGGACCACCTGGACTGGTTGATGCCAGGGACTTTGCAGTTATTATAGTTGTTGGGTTGTTGTAGGTTTTTTCGGGCTGCATGGCCATGGTCTAGAGCATTCTCTCCTGATGTTTCGCCTGTACTTTGGCAAGCATCCTCAGAGGTAGTGAGGTCTTGTAATCTCACAAACGAACATTGTATTATAGTTGTTGTTGTTATGTAACTTCCTGACTGTGAGAGCCGTTCAGCAGTGGAACTCTCTGCCCCGGAGTGTGGTGGAGGCTCTTTCTTTGGAAGCTTTTAAACAGAGGCTGGCTGGCCATCTGTCGGGGGTGATTTGAATGCAATATTCCTGCTTCTTGGCAGAATGGGGTTGGACTGGATGGCCCAGGAGGTCTCTTCCAACTCAAGGATTCTAGGATTCTGTGTAACACTATGTAACAAAATTTGAAAAATGTTTTGTTCCTGGTTTGAAAGGGTTATTTCCCATGTAATTGTGTCTCCCTCCTGGACACACAGAAGACGGGGCGACTTGGAAGGCGCTGAACAGACTGCGCTCGGACACCACGACGTGCAGAGCCAACCTCAAGAAATGGGGCCATGACATGCGAGTGTGGAGAAGAGCAAACGACTGACCACCTACTACAATGCGGCCAGAGCCCTACTACATGCACCATGGAGGACCTTCTCACAGCCACACCAGAGGCACTCCAAGGGGCCAGATACTGGTCAAAGGACATTTAATATAATTGCCAAGTTTTAAAACTTTGTGTGTTTTTTTTTCAAAAAAAAAAATACATTACCACTGCACCCTTGGTTCACTCCTGATTACTTAGGGGATCCCTCGTTGTCCAAGTAAGATTGTCCTCCAAGTTCGGTGTCTTGGTGGTGGGTCCATAGGTGACTGTGGAGCCCTCTTCTTGACCTGCATCTTCTCCCGCAGTGAGGGCATTGGTTTCCAGGTGGAAGGCGGTCCCGGTCGGGGTTGGTTTGATACACCTTCCTCTTGGCACGTTTCTCTCTTTCACACTCCATTTGTGCCTCTTCGAAATCTACAGCACTGCTGATCACGGCTGACCTCCAGCTGGAGCGCTCAAGGGCCAGGGCTTACCAGTTCCCAGTGTCTACGCCAGAGATTTTAAGGTTGGCTTTGAGCCCATCTTTCAATCTCTTTTGCCATCTTCAAATTCTACAGCACTGGCTCTTTCTTCCACAGGTGGTGGACGTGCAAGGTGGCCAGATCCTATTGGGAAAATATACATTATATTATGTTACTAGCTGTCCCCTGCCATGCGTTGCTGTGGTCCAGTCTGTGTATATGTGTTTTGTGTGTGTATCTATTTGTGTATATGTGTATATATGTGTGCTTGTGTATATATGGGGTTTTGACCATGCACTGTAGCATCTTTTTGCCTTTTTTGGCTTTTTAAGTCCCTTCTGTTGTGTTTTCCAATGTTTTATGAGAGATGGTCATTCGTTGGCCTGATAGGTGTTTTGTGTCCAAATTTGGTGTCAATTCGTCAAGTGGTTTTTGAGTTATGTTAATCCCACAAACAAACATGACATTTTTATTTATATAGATTGTTATTACCATCAGCAGAGAACCATAGAGTTAGAAGAGACCTGGTGGGCCATCCAGTCCAACCCCATTCTGCCAAGAAGCAGGAAAATCGCATTCAAAGTCCCCCCCAACAGATGACCATCCAGCCTCTGTTTAAAAGCCTCCAGAAAAGGAGCTTCCACCACACTCTGGGGCAGAGAGTTCCACTGCTGAACAGCTCTCACAGTCAGAAAGTTCTTCCTCAAGTTCAGGTGGAATCTCCTTTCTTTCCTGTAGTTTGAAGCCATTGCTCTGCATTCGAAGTCTCCAGGGCAGCAAAAACAAGCTTGCTCCCTCCTCCCTATGACTTCCTCTCACATATTTATACATGGCTTTCATCATGTCTTTTCTCAGCCCTCTCTTCTTCAGGCTAAACATGCCCTGCTCTTTAAGCCGCTCCTCATAGAGCTTGTTATATGTGAGAGGAAGCCACAGGGAGGAGGAGGGAGCAAGCTTCCTTTCTGCTTCCCTGGAGACTAGGACGCAATGGAACAATGGCTTCAAACTCCAAGAAAGGAGATTCCATCTGAACATGAGGAAGAACTTCACTGCCGTTCAGCAGTGGAACTCTCTGCCCCGGAGTGTGGTGGAGGAAGGCTCCTTCTTTGGAAGCTTTGAAACAGAGGCTGGATGGCCATCTGTCAGGGGTGCTTTGAATGCAATATTCCTGCTTCTTGGCAGGAAGGGGTTGGACTGGATGGCCCAGGAGGTCTCTTCCAACTCTAGGATTCTAGGATTCTATGTTCTCCAGACCCTTGATCCTTTGAGTCACCCTTCTCTGGACACATTCCACTGCTGAAGTGGGTGCTAGAAACAATATATGAAAGCTGACTGGCACAACCTGGGGGTCACAACCAGACACAGTGAAGACATCTGCCCTTGCGCTGTGCTACTCTGCTGCTGAGTATGCATGCCCAGTGTGGAACACAACTCACCACACTAAAACAGTGGATGTGGCTCTTAATGAGACATGCCGCATTATCATGGGGTGTCTGCGCCCTACACCACTGGAGAAATTACACTGCTTAGCCGGTATCGCACCACATGACATCTGCCGGGAAGTAGCAGCCAATAGTGAAAGGGCCAAGGCAGGACATCTCCAGCTCATCCCCTGTTTGGGTATCAGTCAGCACGTCACTTAAATCAAGAAATAGTTTTCTAAAATCTACACCTCAGCAAGCGAGAGTCCAAAAGTGGCAGGCTCAAACCCAGAACCTCAACCTATGGCTGATACCCAATGAGAGACTCCCCCCTGGGCACACAGAAGACGGGGCGACTTGGAAGGTGCTGAACAGACTGCGCTCTGGCACCACGAGATGCAGAGCCAACCTTCAGAAATGGGGCTGCGAAGTGGAGGCCATGAGATGTGAGTGCGGAGAAGAGCAAGCCGCTGACCACCTGCAACCTGAGCCCTTCTTCCACATGATGCACAAGGGAGGACCTTCTTGCGGCAACACCAGAGGCACTCCAAGGGGCCAGATACTGGTCAAAGGACATTTAATAGAATACCAAGCCTGCAAACTTTGTGTTTTGTCTGTCTGTCTGTTTGTTTGTTTGTTTGTTTTGTTCTGTTAGAAATATAATACAATGGTCTGGTTGCCCCTGACACGATAAATAAAGCTGGAATCTCTTTTCTTTCTTCTTGGCACGGTCTCCCATCCAAATCCCAGCCAGGGCCAGCCCTGCTTAACCTCAGGAGGGAGAGTTCCATTGCTGAAGAAGAGCTCTCTCTTTCACGTCCTCAACTTCAAGTGGAATCTCCTTTCTTTCCTCTTGGCACGGTCTCCCATCCAAATCCCAGCCAGGGCCGGCCCTGCTTAACCTCAGGACGGAGATTTCCACTGCTGAAGAAGAACTCTCTCCTCTCTTTCACGTCCTCAACTTCAGGTGGAATCTCCTGTCTTTCCTCTTGGCACGGCCTACCATCCAAATCCCAGCCAGGGTCGGCCCTGCTTAACCTCAGGAGGGAGAGTTCCACTGCTGAAGAAGAGCTCTCTTTCACGTCCTCAACTTCACAGTGAGGGAGTTCTTCCTCATCTTCAGCTGGGATCTCCTGCCTTTCCTCTTGGCACGGTCTCCCATCCAAATCCCAGCCAGGGCCAGCCCTGCTTAACCTCAGGAGGGAGAGTTCCACTGCTGAAGAAGAGCTCTCTCTTTCACCTCCTCACTTCAGCTGGGATCTCCTTTCTTTCCTCTTGGCACGGCCTCCCATCCAAATCCCAGCCAGGGCCGGCCCTGCTTAGCAACCCGGGTGCAGACAGGACTTGCATGCCTGTGGATCTGAGTGCCAAAGTCTCCAACCTGGCAAGGAGGAAGCCCAAAGAAGAAGCCCGGCCGGAGTCGGCTTTTGGGAAGAAGAAGAAGAGGAAGAAGAGAAAAAGAAGGAGGGAAGGAGAAAGAGGGAAAGGAGGAGGGAGGGAGGGAAGAAGGGAGGGGGGGCGGTGCTGGGCGCCGCCCTGGGGCCGTCCTCCGATGGGAGGCTCCCCAAAAGAAGGAGGAGAAGTCGAAGGAGGCGGAGAAGCAGAGGAGGCAGGCCGAGAGAGCGAGGCAGAGAGAGAAAGAACGAGAGAGAGAGAGAGAGAGAGAGAGAGAGAGAGAGAGAGAGACCCAGCCAGGGAAAGAAGAAGGCAAGGCAAGGCAAGGCAAGGCAGGCAGGCAAGGGCTCGCTTTCTCACGGCGGCTCCTTTCCCATTTCGGAGGCAAGTCTTGCTCTTCTTCCTCCTCCTCTTTCTCCTTCCTCCTCCTCCTCCAGCCATGGCTCTAAGAGACACCGACTAGGAGCCAGCTCCACTCCTCCCTCCCTTCTTCTTCTTCTGCCTTCCCTCCTTCCTTCCTTCTTCCTCCGTCCCTCTTTCTCCTTCCTTCTTTCCTTCCTTCCTCCCTTCTTCCTTTCTTTCTCCCTCCGTCTTCCTGACTTCCCCCTCCGCTCTTTTGCCTCCTCCCTTCCCTCTTCTTCTTCCTCCTTCCCTCTCTCTTCTTCCTTCCTTCTCCCGCTCTTCTCCCTCCATTCCCCTCTTCCTCCTTTCCCTCTGTCTTCTCCCATCTCGCGTTCCCTCTTTTTCTCTTCCTCCACGCCTCATTCTCTCTCTCCTTTCCCCTCTGACTTACTCCATTGCTCTTCTTTCCTCCTCCATTCCTCCACCCCTTCCTACCTCTCTCTCTCCTTCCTTCCTCCTCCTTTCCTTTCCCTTTCCCCCTCTTCCTTCTCCCCTCTTCTTTCATCCCTTCTTCTACATTCCTCGTGTCTCCTTCTCTCTCTCCTTCCTTCTTTCCTCGTTCCCTTTCTCTTTTCCAATCCCTCTAATTTCCTCTTCCCCTTTTTATCCATCCCTTCTTCTGTCTCCTTCCTTCTTTCTCCTCGTCTTCCTCATTCCCTCTTGCATATCCAACTCTTCTTTCTCCTTTCCTTCCTCTGTCTCTTCCTGCCTTCCTTTTTTTCTCACCTTCTTCCTTCCTGCTTGCTTTCCCCCTCGTTCTTTTGCCTCCTTCCTTCTTTATCCATCCCTTTTTTCCTGTCTCTTTCCTTCTTTCTTCCCCCTTTCCTTCCTCCTTTCACTCTTTTGCCTCCATCCCTCTTCTATCCCATCTAATTTTCCGCCTTCCCTTCTTCTCTCTCTCTCCCTTCCATCCTTTTCCTTCTCCTGTCTCTTTCCTTCCTTCCTTCCTTCTTCCTCCTCTCCTTCCTCCTTTCACTCTTTTGCCTTCATCCCTCTTCTATCCCATCTAATTTTCCGCCTTCCCTTCTTCTCTCTCCCTTCCTTCCGTCCTTTTCCTTCTCCTGTCTCTTTTCTTCCTTCCTTCTTTCTTCCTCCTCTCCTTCCTCCTTTCGCTCTTTTGCCTCCATCCCTCTTCTATCCCATCTAATTTTCCGCCTTCCCTTCTTCTCTCTCCCTTCCTTCCGTCCTTTTCCTTCTCCTGTCTCTTTCCTTCCTTCCTTCTTTCTTCCTCCTCTCCTTCCTCCTTTCACTCTTTTGCCTCCATCCCTCTTCTATCCCATCTAATTTTCCGCCTTCCCTTCTTTTCTCTCCCTTCCTTCCATCCTTTTCCTTCTCCTGTCTCTTTCCTTCCTTTCTTCTTTCCTTCTCCTCTCCTTCCTCCTTTCACTCTTTTGCCTCCATCCCTCTTCTAGCCCCTCTAATTTTCCGCCTTCCCTTCTTCTCTCTCCCTTCCTTCCGTCCTTTTCCTTCTCCTGTCTCTTTCCTTCCTTCCTTCCTTCCTTCTTCCTCCTCTCCTTCCTCCTTTCGCTCTTTTGCCTCCATCCCTCTTCTATCCCATCTAATTTTCCGCCTTCCCTCCTTCTCTCTCCCTTCCTTCCGTCCTTTTCCTTCTCTTGTCTCTTTCCTTCCTTCTTTCTTTCTTCCTCCTCTCCTTCCTCCTTTCGCTCTTTTACCTCCATCCCTCTTCTATCCCGTCTAATTTGCCTCCTTCCCTTCTTCTCTCTTCCTTCCTTTTCCTTCCTCTTCTGACTTACCTTGTCACTCTTTTCCCTCCTTCCCTCCTCCATTCCCTCTTTCCTTTTTCCTCCACTCCTTCCTTCCTTCCGCTCTCCTTCTCTCCACCATGGAGGTCCACGTGGGGGCCCTGGGCCGAGTCTATGGCCGCCCCCCGAGCAAGACCTTCCGTGGGGCTTTCCAGAGCCTTTTCCAGAGCGTCCGGGAAGCCTTCCAGAGCCCGGTCGACCTGCCCAGCCCTCGTCACCACCAACAGCAGCAGCCACAGTCCTCGCCGGCCTTCCTGGCCCTGGAGGAACCCCGCAGCCCCCCCTCGGGGCCCCACAAAGCCCTCCCTGGAGGAGACCCCCCTGCCGAGCCCGCCGACCCTTCCTCTTCCTCCTCGGAGGCCCCTCTGCTGAGCTGTGTGGCCCTCCTGGGTGAGGGCCCCTCGGGGGCAGGGGACTCCTCTCCCACCCCGGAGAAGAGCGACTTCCTGGGCGAGACGGCCAAGGAGCTCTGCAAGGCGGTCTCGGCCTCTATGGGGCTGGGGGTGGAGGCCCTAGACGGGGCGTCCGTCGTGGCCCCTGGCTCCAGCAGTGCTGAGTCCGGGGCCCCTCGTGGGGACTGCATGTTCGCCTTGGCCCCCGCCAGGCCCCTCACCGCCTGCAAGATTGTGGAGCAGCAGGAGGAAGCGGGAGGAGGAGGAGGAGGAGGCTCCGCCGGGGGCCCAGCCCTGGCCCTGGACCTGCCGGGGCCCCTCAGCCTCTACAAGGCGCCCCCCGAGATGGAGGAGTTGCCCACCTTCGCCGGCCGAGACTACTTCAACCTCCACATGGCTCTGGCCTCCTCCTCCGCTGCCGCCGCCTCTCAAGGGCGCAGCATCAAGCTGGAGGGCCCCATGGAGCCCCCCTTCGGAGCAGCATGGGGCCGCAGAGGTGGGCCCGCTTCGGAGATGGCACCCCACTATGCGGGGCCCCCACCCACCGCTGCCTGGCACCCCTTTTTCGCCCCCACTGAGGACCCCCAGCTCTACGTGGAGGGGCCACCCGCCTCGGTGGGGCCCCCCTTTGGATACCCCCGCGGAAGCCAAGGGACCCCTGAAGGAGGAGGAGGAGGAGCGGGAGCAGGGGAGATGCCCCCCGAAATGTGGTACTCAGGTCCCGGAGCCATGGTGGGCAGGATGCCCTTTGGAGCCCCCACCACTGGAGCCCCTGGATGCATCAAGACAGAGCTGGGCCCCTGGATGGACGGCTACCCAGGACCCTACGGGGAAATGAGGTAAGGACCCATGGGTGGGCACCAAGAAGGAGCCCCTCATCTTTCATTGCCATCAAATGCCTTTACTCATAGTTTACTACCACATAGTTTACTACCACTTTTCTATCTGGCAGTTTACTACTTTTGCGTACTGTTTACTTTTGCATAGAGTTCAGTACTGGGTCGTTTACATACAGCGTACTTATGCATACAGTTCACTACTAATCGGATTGCTCCCAGGCTGCTTACTATTTTTGTGTATTGATTACTTTTGCATAGAGTTCACTACTAAATACTTTGCTATGTTTGCGTACAGAGTTCTTATGTATTCAGTTCACTACTAGGCACTTTACTATTAGGCGGTGTACTACCTTTGCGTACTGTTTACTTTTGCATAGAGTTCAGTACTAGGTCGTTTACATACAGCGTACTTATGCATACAGGTTGCTCCCAGGCTGCTTCCTATTTTTATATATTGTTTACTTTTGCACAGAGTTCACTACTAAATACTTTGCTACATTTGCGTACAGAGTTCTTATGTATTCAGTTCACTACTAGGCACTTTACTATTAGACGGTGTACTACCTTTGTGTACGGTTTCCTTTTGCATACCATTTGCTGCCAGACAATTTATTACCTTTGTGTATAGCTTACTTTTGCATACAGTTCACTACTGGGCAGTTTACTATATTGGCTCATGATTTAATTTTGCAGTTTGCTACCAAGCAGTTGGCTAGCTTTGCGTACTGTTTACTTTTGCGTACAGTTATTACCTTTGCACACAGTTTCCTCTTGCAAATTACAACCAGGCAGTTGACTTACCTTTGCATACCGTTCGCAACTGGGCAGTCGACAACCTTTGCTTGCCGTTTACTTGTGCATAGTTTAGTACCAAGCATTGTAGTACATTTGCATATGGTTTACTTTTGCAAATTACAATCAGACAGTTTGCTACCTTTCCAGAGTTTTCTTTTGCACCTAGCCTACTACTTGGCAGCTTACTACCTTCACATGCAGTTTATTACCAGAGAGAATGGAGCAAAGGGAAAAGCCTTTATATTTGCAACAGGTGGATATTGGGAGGAGAAGGCGGCCTTCTGGGATTGGCCCTTCTCCCTTTTCTTCTTTCCCAATGCTGGTGTTCATTTTCTATCTTTTTATTAGAGCCATAAACTTCATGCTTGGAGACTTCATGGGGATTGCCTTGGCACAGGGAAAGTTTGCCTTCCTTTCTCCTTTCCTTGTTTTAGCAGCAACAGCTTTCCCTTTTGCAGCAGGCAATTGCAGGTTGGAGGATTGACATGTGCAAATACGCTTCCTGCAAATCCATCACAAATACGGCACTAAATAATTTGGAGAACTCTCTCTGTCACTCCCTTTCCTTTACACGGACGTAATGCACTTGGCTTTAGATTTTCTAGCATTAGTGAATGGTTAGAAACTGCAAATATGCGTATATAATAATTTCCTCCCTTTCAGTGCAGAAACAGGATAATCCAAGCTCTTGCTATGTGACTATATTGTTTTCAGTTGCTTGGGTTTGCAGCAATATTTTAGGATCCCAACCCGGTTTGGTTCGGCTGCCGAAACGTGGCTCTGAGCTTGGAGTTTGTTTGCTTTGGCCAACTTTGCATGAGTCATTAAGGAAGGGAGTTGAGCCAGAATTTCCATCCTAAAATCAGAAACATTGGGAAGTGATTTCGCGACCCTTTAGAAACATGGAAGCTGGGGGTTCGTATTTCAGCGAGCCGCGCTCCGCAGACACACACACACACACACGTTGCTTTTTTTAGATATCCAAAAGCAGCCTCTTAATGGTCGAGCGAGTTCTAAAACTTCTAAAAGAAACATATCTCCTTTTTTTCTTTGCGTTTTGAGAAGCAGCGATGGTCAGATACTAAATCTGTATTTAATAAATATGGATAGAGAGAATATATTCCCTTCTGGGTTTTGATGGCTTTGGATAATGAATTAAGAGTGCGTATATTTAATTAAAGCTTCCTGCAATGAACATGTCCCCAGATTTCTAGAAAAAGACTCCAAAGGCCATTTGATTGGCAGGAATAGATTATTTGGATATCTAATCTTGCAGTAAATGTAATTCTTTTCTCTTCCTGGGGAAGAGACTCTTTTGACGGACTTCTCAATTGAAATATTGATGCAGAGAAGGCCAAACCTTTCAAGCAGACAGTCCTTTTGCTTTCAAATGCATCTCAAAAGGTATTGTTTCTTAACAGCCGATTGGCCGTAAACATATTAAAGTAACAGTGAAACGAACCCAAAAGTTTGGGCTTTGCTACAGTTTCCAAGAGCTGCATCCATTCCCAAAATGTATCCCAACTCAGGTGCAAAACAAACTGGATTTATCTCAACCGTTTCCAAGACATAACAATGTTAAAGGCTGCGTGAATGAAGGGCGGAAAGAGGAAAGCTGTTTTGGAAGGGCCACTTATTTCATTTCTTAACCAAACAAAAGGCAGTTTGAAAGTAATGGTTGTGTATCCAAATGGACAACCAGTGACTAATTTATTTAATTTGATTTCCCACATCCATTTGAATGCTTTCGGCAAGTTGTCGCAAGCCAAAAAAAAATGGAAAACAATCCCATCGTGTTTACTTTCTGCAATCCCAGATTAGTTGTGCTATTTCTGAAAAGACAAAAAAACCAAAAAATCCAACCGCCCACTGTTTTTCTTCCCTAAGCTTTGAAAAGTATTCTTGGGATCACTCTTCTCCTATAATCATTCAGGTAATAGCTGCCAGCGGGCGGGATTATAATGGAAACGGCTCGGATGGATATCTGTATTTCCTGCTCTCCATTGACCCCGTTGTAATAAAATCAATTTCCCCAACAATCTGAATATCAGGGCTGCGTGCCGCTTCCACTTAAGAACCTGTTGAGGGGAAGAATAGCTCAAAAGGAACACTTCTGTTTTTTGAAAAATCGAAAATCTCGCTGTTTCCCACAGAGCTTTTTTCTCTCGTAAATCTATTCTAAGTTGGAGCTGGGTATGCTTTAGAGCACGTAAAGGGATTTTCGCCATTGCTGGCGATGACAACAACACTTTATGGCTCCTTGTATGTCTATTAATATATATAATATAACATAATATATATGGTATGGCTATATTTTGCCTTTGGATATCCTTGGCGTGAAGCTTAGTGAGCCGAAATTGGCACCGGGACAGACATTTCTCCATGGCGAAACCATACGTTGAAGCAGAGGCTTTCGCTTCCAAAATCCATTGGTCAAGAGGTTTATTGCCCCCAACTTATGTTAAAAAAGACTAACAGATGTCTATTAGCAGTGTTAGATTTACTTATCAGTATGATATATACATGTATGTATGTATGTATGTATGTGTATGTATTCTTTTCTGTGATGCAACAGGTACCAATCGAAAGCACTGACTCTTTGAAGGAGAGGTTTACGTGGCTATTGGGTTGGGAGACATATCCCTAGACTTGTATGGGACACTTGAGAGATTATAGAGACTCAATGCTTTGTATTTGAGAAGCCAAGGATCTCATAAAACCCGGGTTCGAATCCCACCAAAGCCACACATTCTCAGCCCGAGAGGAAAGCCATTGTGATGCAACATTGCAAAGGAAATTTGGTGAGATCTCCGGCATAAATTGGCAACATGGAGTACTGTATCAAGGTTTGCATCCTGGCCTAGGACAAATCCAACACCAGCAATTTAGAAATTAGAAATACCAAAAGCTTGTTGTAGGAAAGCTCTGGATTTTGCTTTTGTTTCCGGAGACTATGAGGCACGGCTTTGCGTTCCCCATGATGTACTTTAAAAACTTCCTTATTTTCTTGTTTTTGGCAACCGGCGAAGCCATTTGCTGTAGAAGTGGCCATAAAACCCAATACAGTGTGACCGGTAACTTTGCTCCTGGAAGGCATGATCAGGGCACAAACGCAACCAGCCTATTCCTCGCCATTATGGGATGTAATGATCCGAAAGGGCGAATCCTAATACTAACCGTTGACTTAACCCAAATGCAGTTGGAGTGGTTGAAATCCGCACTCTTTTGTTGACTGTTTATCAAGGCAATTGACTCTAATTTAGGGTCTCATCACAGTGATAGGTGGAGGTCTACTACCATTGTTGTTATTTAGTGGTTGTTGTTGGTAATTAATGCCTATTGATCTCTATAGCAAGGGATATCACCGTTGATAGTTTGATCCTGTTCGTGGCCCAAGGGAGATTGCAAATTCAACCACTCCACCGAGATATTGCAGAGGCAGTCTTATCATCCTTATCTATCGTAATGTATAAGATAGACTAATACAATAGAGTAAAAATATTATGATGATTATGATAATAACATCATTACAACAGAGCCTACTAGAAGCCGTAGGCTGGCCTAAAAGGGTCTGAGTTTGGGGTCCCTTTCATTTCGTTGTGACTTTGAGAAAACTTTCAGTAATTTCTGAAAAATTAGAAGTTCAACTGGAACTTCTCATTTTTCGGAAATTAGAGATAGACCAAGGAAACTATGGAAAGGGGTTTCCTTGGTGTATCTCTCTCTTTCGACCATCTTGCTTTGTATCTCTCGCTTTCAACCATCCGCCATTTTCTCTTCTTTACGGCGAGCTATTTCATGACCTTTAACTTTGCAAAGTCTCTTATTTGGCACCCCTTTGTTTACATAACAGGTAAGGGACGGTATTTGTAGTACACTTACAGCCATTGCTAAGTCAATAGTAACAATAATAATTGCATGGAGTCCCTTGGAGGAAAGTATCGTTCCACAATGTCCCGAGCCGTAAGATGCGTCGCCATTTTGTCGAAGAAGGAAGGCAGCCATGGGCACACCGAGGCCCTCTTGGGTGCCGAGTGTTGACAAATTTGCACACTTCCTGATTGTGGTTTGCACACTTGGGTGCATTACTATTTGTTGTTTAAGTGAACCATAAAGCAGCAAAATGGTGCCAGCGAGAGCCATTGCCTTTTCCGCCGCTTGTCGAGAAGCCGCGTTGACTCGGAGAGCGTCTTTAATGGTCTAAGTGGGTCTCGGTACCCGAAGCACTTAAATTGCCACCGGAGCGGAGCGTAATACCGAGAGGCACATTTATCTCACTGCACCGGTTTCGGGAAAGGATGGAAATGTCATCGAATCACCATGAAGAACAGATTAATCCAAGTTTGTTTCTTTTTTCCCCAAAAGTACATTTGACTATCTTTCCTTGGGCCCCGTTCGGCCCTTTGTGGAATCCAAAACAAGGTCTCCCATCGACATTGATGGGCCCAACAAAACTTTGAAAGCTTTATGATTGAGTATTTTTCCTTAAGTGTACATACCTCAAAACCATCGCATACCACTTTTCTCCTTTGTTGGGTTTCTATCAGGCGTGTTTTGTCTCAAATGGAGCAACAGGTCTTGTTTCTGTCCTTGGGTTGCATTGCTGTCCCAATTTAAGTCTAGCCTGTTTGCTCTTAGGATTCAAAGCAATGCTCCCCTTGAAAGTCGATTACGGCTCTTGCTTCTGCAGATGGTGCACGGTCCTCTCTCGCCTTTTCCTAATCTGGTTCCGATGTCACACAAACTTTGGTGACTACGTGACTGTGAGAAACATAGAACGGCATGACATTCATGAAGCCTAACCCCAAACACACCCCAAAGTTGTGTGTTGTATATAGTTTTCACAATGACAACCCATGATGTGCATTTGAGCAAATGGGTTCCATATTTTGCATTTAGCTTTGGCTGGATTTGTATCATGATCAAAATGGGAAACCTCAAGGAGTAGTTGCGTCATCCATTGCATTTCGATCTTAGTGCATCTACACCATGAATTTAATGCAGTTTAACAACCCTTTAACTGCCAGGGCTCAAGGCTATAGAATTGTGGTTGGGAGACATAGTTTTACAAATATACTGTTTGTATGTGTTGTTGAAGGCTTCCATGGCCAGAATCACTGGGTTGCTGTCTGGAATGTTCCAGAAGCATTCTCTCCTGATGTTTCACTCACATCTATGGCTAAAGGTATCCTCAGAGGTTGTGAGGTCTGTGGGAAACTATGGCAAGTGGGGTTTTTATACCTGTGGAATAATGTCCAGGGTGGGAGAAAGAACGAACTCTTGTCTGTTAGAGGCAAGTGGGAATGTTGCAATTGGCCACCTTGGTTAGCAATAAATGGCCTTGCAGTTTCAAAGACTGGCTGGTTGCTGCCTGGGGTAATCCTTTATCGGGAGGTGTTAATAATAATAATAATATTATAATAATACTTGTCTGGAATTCCCTTGTTTTTTAAGTGTTGCTCTTTATTTACTGTCCTGATTTTATTTAATTCCGTTTGTATTTAATCCAGTTTTAATGTTTGCATATTTGTATGTTTTCAGTTGTATGTTGATGTTGATGTTACACTGAAGTGGACTCATATAATCCTGTTCGATGCAGTTCTGATTGCGTTATATGACAGACCATATGATGGAGCTGACGAAAGAGGTGTCAAACCGCGCTAAGTCTACAGTGTAGACGCATCCTTGGGCTGCTCCGATCGAAAGGTTCGAGCCAAAACAATGCAAACTTGCACACATTGAGCCTTGTTTTGTTGTGTCTTCTCTGCTATAATTCATTTTTAGGGGAAACTCGTTGCATGATGCAGGATTGCAAGAGGGTTTAATGTGTGATTCTTCCTCTGTTGTATAATAATAATAATAATAATAATAATAATAATAGATATTTATTAATGCATATCTTAGTAAGACGTTTGCAACCGGATTTTTTCACTAAAGTGCATGGTTCTTGATTGACTCCCAATAGCATCCTGAGGATGCTTGCCATAGATGCAGGCGAAACGTCAGGAGAAAATGCCTCTAGAACATGGCCATATAGCCCGAAAAAACCCACAAGAACCTATTGACATGTCAATTCATAACAAAAGCAACATTCCAGTTATGAAGTAGCAACGGAAATAACGTGATGGTTGTGGGTCACCTATACATGTGGAACTGCATGAAGGTTGAGCAACCCTGTCCTAAGCAAAGAACTCGCGCAAAAGCCATTCTTTTGGTGCCACAACAATATTCCTTTTGTGCAACCCAAGAGAACGGAGGAACCAACGGCATCCTCAACGTAATTCGATAAATGAGAATGGGATGTCGTCGCATCGAGGCTTATAATTAGACTCAATGAGCCGCATTGTGAGCTTGGAATAATTGTCGACTGCAAGGCTCCCGATTCGGGGGGAAAAAAGTTTGTGTATTTTGACGAGCCTTTCCAGAAATGAAAGGCTTTTAAGCAAAGGACCAAATGAGATCTGCATTTCTTCCGCATTTAGCTTCGCTTCTAGTCTTTCTTTGAAAGCCTCGAATTGCTTTAATCACACCGATCGTTTAGTTCGGTGCTAATGTGGACAGCAATTGGTGGAGATGGGCAAGGCATGAAAAAATGGTAACGACGATAGTAACTATAATAATAACTAGCGGTCCCCTGCCAGGCGTTGCTGTGGCCCAGTCTGTTGATCTGGGAAATAAAGTAACGAGAAAGTGTTGGTTTCTAATATATGTAATTTATTTATGCTTTGTGGGTAAACAGTATTTCTTGTTGTTTCTTGGTCAGTGTGGATGTGGAGAGTGTCTGGAACATGCAACGTATCATTGTCCTTCTTTAGAGATCCCTTTCAAATCTATGATACTATATCTCTCTGTGTGTGTGAATCATATCTATCTATCTATTAGGCTTGGGCGGTTTCGTTCGTTAATTTCGTAATTCGTTATTAATTCGTATTTAAATTAGCTTACGATCCAATATTGAGCCATGCAGGAATTGTGTGAGGAGTAATAAAGATTCGAAACAATTTTTTCAATTTATTTCGTAATTATTTCGTAATTATTTCGTAATTATTTTGTCATGTCTGGTGCCACACCAACAGTCAACAACAGAGGGAGAGGGAAGCTTCAGAAGTTCCTCCTGTCCCATTTGGAGGTTTTTTTTTAGCATATTGTGCAATCGCGTCCGCCATTAACGAATCAATTCGTAATTTGACGAAATTTCGTAAATTTCGAAATTTTTAAAAGGAAAATTTCAGAATTATTAAAAAAAACGAAACGCAAGGGCCCCTTAAAAACGAAACGAGTTTAGAACCAATTTTTTCCGTGGTTACTCAAGCCTACTATCTATCTATCTATCTATCTATCTATCTATCTATCTATATCTTATCTATCTATCTATCTATCTAAGTATCTATCTATCTATCTCTATGGCTGGAAGGAGGACTTTGATTACGTTTTCTTGCCCTGAAGAAGGGAGTTGGATTGGATGGCCTTAAGTATTTTCTGTTGGTCTTGGGGGTTCTGCGTGGGAAGTTTGTCCCAATTCTGTTGTTTGTGGGGTCCCAGTGACTACAACTCCCAAATGTCAAGATCTATTTCCCCCCAACTCCATCTGTGTTCATATTTGGGCATATTGAGGGCTTGTGCCAAGTTTGGTCCACATCCATCATTGTTTGAGTCCACAGTGCTCTCTGGATGTAGGTGAACTACAACTCCCAAACTCAAGGTCAGTGCCTACCAAACCCTTCCAGTATTTTCTTTTGGTCAAGGGAGTTTTGTGTGCCAAGTTTGGTTTAATTCCATCGTTGGTGGAGCTCAGAATGCTCTTTGATTGTAGGTGAACTATAAATCCCAGCAACTACAACTCCCAAATGACAAAATCATAATTTTTTGAGTGATGGTCACTCCTTGTGTTGTGAGACGTTTTGTTGCCAAATTTGGTGTGATTTCGTTCATTGGTTCTTTTGTTTTTAAGGTACTCATTATGCACAGAGCATTTATAGATAGATAGATAGATAGATAGATAGATAGATAGATAGATAGATAGATAGATAGATAGATAGATAGATAGATCATCATCATCATAGCTATTATTATGTAACTTGAACTTAGGCACTTCAGTCTTCTTTATGGAGAGATACTGATTGATTGATTGATTGATTGATTGATTCATACCCCACTGTATCTATCTCTCCCTAAGAAGACCCAAAGTGACTCACAATCAAAAGCATTACATCTAATCACCTCTCAACAAAGGTTTGCTCCAGGCACTGTCAGGCCATTATATGCTAATCAAGGTGATCAGTTGAAACATTCACACTTAACTCCAGCAGACAAGAGTCCTTTGTCCCACCCTGGTCATTCCACAGATATATAAACCCACTTTCCTAATTCCAACAGACCTCACTCCCTCTGAGGATGCTTGCCATAGATGCAGGCGAAACGTCAGGAGAAAATGCCTCTAGAACATGGACATATAGCCCGAAAAAACCTACAACAACCCAGTGATTCCAGCCATGAAAGCCTTTGACAATACAAAAGCATTACAACTTAAATATATGCAAATATACAATAATAAAGCAGTCGTTTCATTAGGTTGTTGTAGTTTTTTTTGGGCTGTATGGCCGTTTTCTAGAAGCACACACACATATACACATATAATCTCATGGTCCATATACCATTATAGTAGTATATAGACCATGATGATGATGATAATAATAATAATAATACTAATAATAATAGGATTTCACAGTTTGAAGCAAGGCATCTCGGTCTTCATAATGGTGGGATGTGGACTATGGAATAATAACGATAATAATGATATTATATATATATTACATAATACATATACACATATGGTGGGAGATGGAAATAACAATAATAATAATAATAATAGGAATTCACAGTTTGAAGCAAGGCCTCTTGGTCTTCTTTATGGTGGGATGTGGACTATGGAATAATAATAATAATGAGATATATATATATATATATATATATATATAATACCATTATCATTATATATATATATATTACATACATATACGCAATAATAATAATAGGAAATCACAGTTTGATATGGAAATAATAACAATAATAATAATAATAATAATAATAGGAATTCACAGTTTGATATGGAAATAATAACAATAATAAAAATAATAATAGGAATTCACAGTTTGATATGGAAATAATAATAATAATAATAATAATAATAATAATAATAGGAATTCACAGTTTGAAGCAAGGCATCTTGGTCTTCTTTATGGTGGGATGTGGACTATGGAATAATAATAATAATGATAATGATATTATATATATATATAATATCATTATCATTATATATATATATATTACATACATATACACATATGGTGGGCTATGGAAACAATAATAACAATAATAATAGGAATTCACAGTTTGATATGGAAATAATAACAATAATAATAATAATAATAATAGGAATTCACAGTTTGATATGGAAATAATAACAATAACAATAATAATAATAATAGGAATTCACAGTTTGATATGGAAATAATAACAATAATAATAATAATAGGAATTCACAGTTTGATATGGAAATAATAACAATAATAATAATAATAATAATAGGAATTCACAGTTTGATATGGAAATAATAACAATAACAATAATAATAATAATAGGAATTCACAGTTTGATATGGAAATAATAGCAATAATAATAATAATAATAATAATAGGAATTCACAGTTTGATATGGAAATAATAACAATAATAATAATAATAGGAATTCACAGTTTGATATGGAAATAATAACAATAATAATAATAATAATAGGAATTCACAGTTTGATATGGAAATAATAACAATAACAATAATAATAATAGGAATTCACAGTTTGATATGGAAATAATAACAATAATAATAATAATAATAGGAATTCACAGTTTGATATGGAAATAATAACAATAATAATAATAATAATAGGAATTCACAGTTTGATATGGAAATAATAACAATAACAATAATAATAATAGGAATTCACAGTTTGATATGGAAATAATAACAATAATAATAATAATAATAATAATAGGAATTCACAGTTTGATATGGAAATAATAACAATAACAATAATAATAATAATAATAATAGGAATTCACAGTTTGATATGGAAATAATAACAATAATAATAATAATAGGAATTCACAGTTTGATATGGAAATAATAACAATAATAATAATAATAATAGGAATTCACAGTTTGATATGGAAATAATAACAATAACAATAATAATAATAATAGGAATTCACAGTTTGATATGGAAATAATAGCAATAATAATAATAATAATAGGAATTCACAGTTTGATATGGAAATAATAACAATAATAATAATAATAGGAATTCACAGTTTGATATGGAAATAATAACAATAATAATAATAATAATAGGAATTCACAGTTTGATATGGAAATAATAACAATAACAATAATAATAATAGGAATTCACAGTTTGATATGGAAATAATAACAATAATAATAATAATAATAGGAATTCACAGTTTGATATGGAAATAATAACAATAACAATAATAATAATAGGAATTCACAGTTTGATATGGAAATAATAACAATAATAATAATAATAATAATAATAGGAATTCACAGTTTGATATGGAAATAATAATAATAATAATAATAATAGGAATTCACAGTTTGATATGGAAATAATAACAATAATAATAATAATAATAGGAATTCACAGTTTGATATGGAAATAATAACAATAACAATAATAATAATAGGAATTCACAGTTTGATATGGAAATAATAACAATAATAATAATAATAATAATAGGAATTCACAGTTTGATATGGAAATAATAATAATAATAATAATAGGAATTCACAGTTTGAAGCAGGGCATCTTGGTCTTCTTTATGGTGGGATGTGGACTACAGAAAAATAATAATGATAACAATATTATATATACATTACATATATACATATGGTGGGATATGGAAATAATAATAATAACAATAATAATAATAGGAATTCACAGTTTGAAACAAGACACCTTGGGCTTTTTTTCTGTGGGATGTGGACTAGGGAATAATAACGATGATAATATAATGATCATATGTGTATATGTGTGTGTATATATATATTCACACACACACACACATACACACACACACATACAGACATATGGTGATATATGGATGATGATGATGATGATGATGATGATGATGATAATAGTAATAGTAATAATAAATGGCTATTCTATAAAAGCTTGAGCGAAAAGACTTCAATCCTCTATTTGGTGGCATATGGACTATGAAATAATGATAATGATATTATAATGATCAATATTATTTGGAGCCCCCGGTCACGCAGCGGGTTAAACCGCTGAGCTGCTGAGCTTTCTGACCGAAAGGTTGGCAGGTCGAATGCATGGGAAAGGGTGAGCTCCCACTGTTAGCCCCAGCTCCTCCCAACCTAGCAGTTCAAAAACATGCAAATGTGAGTAGATTAATAGGCTCTGCTTCTCCGAGAAGGCAATGGCGCTCCATGCAGTCATGACCCAGGATGTGTCTATGGACAACACCAGCTCTTTGACTTAGAGATAGAGATCCCAGAGATCTGAGTTGGACACAACTAGACTTAACATCAAGGGGAAACCCTTAGCTTTACTTTGATCATTTCAGAGTTTGAAACAATACACCTCTGTCTTCTTTATGGTGAGGTATGGAAATAATGATATGCGTTGTCTCACAACCTTGGGAATATGGGAACGTTTGGAAACGAAAGCAAACTCTTGGAGGCTCTGCATTGTGGAGGACGACTTGCACCATTTGTTTGCAAAGGTTTGCAAAGATGTGTGTGCCTCTTTTGGAGAGGTTTGAGTTCAGCCGCTGGTCAACTGCAAGGGAATGGAACCTCGGCCTGGCATCCAAGCCCTTTCTTCCTTTTATTTCTATCCCTTTTTTTCTTGGCTGTGATTGCATTGCTGTTCTTTCCTTGAAACGCTTTCTTTGAGGATCGCAGTGTCCGTTCCGACCAAGGTCTGCCAATGATTCACCCAGGCAGATAATGGAGAAATGAATAGGGAATGGGCTCCTAGGTACTTCAAAGAGAGAAAGAAGGAAGGAAGGAAGATAGAAAGAAAGGAGAAAGGAAGAAAGAAAGAGTCAGCTGCTAAATTTAAGTCCTCTCTTCGGAGAGGAATTCCCTTTAAGCGAATGCAAGGTGGAGGAGAAGCCGAGAGAAAGGGCATCCAGGTGGGCAGATTAGAAGCCGCCGTCCATCGCCGCTTTGCAATATCTCTTCATCTCATTCCTCCTCCTCCTCCTCCTCCTCCGTTGATTGGTTAATTATACCCTTCTAAACGAGATGGCGATCTTTTCCGAGTGGGTGCTTCGATGTTTCCTTTCTTCCATTTACCAGCATTGTGTTGTTGCTTTTGCTTCGAGCATCGTTAGGCAACGACGGAGATCATCGCGAGGGGCATCGACTTGGGGTGTGCAAAGTTTCGTTTTTGTTTTGGATATCAACAAAACAACCCACCCCGGGGGTGATTCCACCAAAAATATAGCAGAGTGCTGGATGCACAATTCACCAGCCGCGGAAACTTACATGTAGTGAGTAAGGATTGGCTTCCATGCAACAGGATGGAACGGGATTGCAGATCCACAACTTCATAGGATCCAAGACAGGGGCGGCGCAACCCTTACGCAAAGTAAGTAGTTGCAGTAGAGTTGATTTTGCCCAGGGGTGCTCTTGTGGAGCTCTTGGGGGAAAATTGACCTTGACATATGCGAGTTGTAGTTACTGGGATGTATAGTTCACCTACAATCAAAGAGCATTCTTTTTTTTTTGTCGTGTCAGGAGCGATCTGAGAAACTGCAAGTCGCTTCTGGTGTGAGAGAATTGGCTGTCTACAAGGACGTTGCCCAGGGGAAGCCCGGATGATCCTTATCATCCTTTTGGGGGGCTTCTCTTATGTCCTCGTATGGCGAGCTGGAGCTGACAGAGGGAGCTCATCCGTGCCCTCCCCGGATTCGAACCTGCGACCTGTCGGTCTTCAATCCTGCTGGCACAAGGGTTTAACCCACTGTGCCACTGGGGGCTGTATGGTCATGTTCCAGAAGCATTTTCTCCTGACGTTTTGCCTGCATTAAATGCCAGTTGAAACATCCACACCTACCTCAAACAGACAAGAGTTCTTTCTCCCACCCTGGACATTCCACAGATATATAAACCCTATTTTCCTAGTTTCCAATAGAAGTCACAACCTCTGAGAATTCCTGCCATAGATGCAGGCGAAACGTCAGGAGAGAATGCTTCTGGAACTTGGCCGAACGAGAGCATTCTGAACTCCACCAATGATGGAATTGAACCAAATAGGGCACACAGAACTGCCATGACAAACAGAAAATATATATCAGTGATTGGTTGGGGGGGGGGGTGTGCCAAAATACTGTTTGCTTACCATTGAAAATTACCTAGGGCCACCTCTGATCCAAGATAATATGTTTATTGAAGACTAGCTGTCCCCTGCCATACGTTGCTGTGGCCCATCCTGGTGATCTGGAAAATAATGAGAAAGTGTTGGTTTTCTAATCTATGTACTGTATATACTTGAGTATAAGTCGACCCGAATATAAGCCGAGGCACCTAATTTTACCGGAGGAAGCAAGCTTGGAAAATGTATTGACTCGAGTCTAAGCCGAGGGTGAAAAATGCAGCTGCGACTGAAAATCATCAGTAGGTCAAATGTTTTTGTGTATTTGCATAAAACTGTAATTTAAGATAAGACTATCATCCAACTCTGATGAAACCATTATTCTAACCTTCTTCAATGTCAATGTGCTTACGTATCCTTCCAATAATAATAAAGAGAGTAAAATAATAAATGTAATAATAATAATAATAATAGAGTAAATAATGGAAATTTAATAACAATAATAGAGTAAAATAATAAATGTAATAATAATAATAATAATAATAGAGTAAATAATGGAAATTTAATAACAATAATAGAGTAAAATAATAAATGTAATAATAATAATAATAATAATGAGTAAATAATGGAAATTTAATAACAATAATAGAGTAAAATAATAAATGTAATAATAATAATAATAATAATAGAGTAAATAATGGAAATTTAATAACAATAATAGAGTAAAATAATAAATGTAATAATAATAATAATAATAATGAGTAAATAATGGAAATTTAATAACAATAATAGAGTAAAATAATAAATGTAATAATAATAATAATAATGAGTAAATAATGGAAATTTAATAACAATAATAGAGTAAAATAATAAATGTAATAATAATAATAATAATAATAATAATAATAGAGTAAATAATGGAAATTTAATAACAGTAATAGAGTAAAATAATAAATGTAATAATAATAATAATAATAGAGTAAATAATGGAAATTTAATAACAATAATAGAGTAAAATAATAAATGTAATAATAATAATAATAATAATAATAATAGAGTAAATAATGGAAATTTAATAACAATAATAGAGTAAAATAATAAATGTAATAATAATAATAATAATAGAGTAAATAATGGAAATTTAATAACAATAATAGAGTAAAATAATAAATGTAATAATAATAATAATAATAATAATAATAATACATAGAGTAAAATAATAAA
Source organism: Anolis sagrei (assembly GCF_037176765.1). Classification (NCBI taxonomy): domain Eukaryota; kingdom Metazoa; phylum Chordata; class Lepidosauria; order Squamata; family Anolidae; genus Anolis; species Anolis sagrei. The sequence continues at coordinate 1,739,234 of NC_090030.1, forward strand.
CGTAATAAAATAATAGTACAGTAAAATAAGACATCAGACACGCCCCAACTCTGGCAGTCTTTAGGAGGAGCTTGAAAACGTGGTTGTTCCAGTGTGCCTTCCCAGAATAGGAAAACCTTCAGAATTATGTCCTCAAAATGCACTTTGCTACTGCCTTAGGATTGACTGCATTCCCTCATTCTCTCTAAAAATCCTATCCCAATTATATCCTACCTGGTTCACATCAGCACTATTTTTTAATTTTAATCTATCACATTTGGCCCGGCCTTTGGTTTTAAATGTTTATATGTTACTGTTGATTGCTTATTGTCTATTTTGTTTATGTGATTATGCTTTATATTGCATTGTTTGTTTATTGATGTTTTATTTTATTGCTGTTCTGTTTATTGATGTATTGCGGGCTTGGCTTCATGTAAGCCACACCGAGTCCCTTGGGGAGATGGTAGCGGGGTACAAATAAGATGTTATTGTTATTATTATTATTATTATTATTATTATTATGGAATATGGAATTAACCTGGAATATTGTGTCCAATTCTGGGCACCACAATTCAAGAGAGATATTGACAAGCTAGAATGTGTCCAGAGGAGGGTGACTCAAATGATCCAGGGTCTGGAGAACAAGCCCTATGAGGAGTGGCTTAAGGAACTGGGCATGTTTAGCCTGAAGAAGAGAAGGCTGAGAGGAGACATGATGAGAGCCATGTATAAGTATGTGAGAGGAAGCCACAGGGAGGAGGAGGGAGCAAGCTTCCTTTCTGCTTCCCTGGAGACTAGGACGCAATGGAGCAATGGCTTCAAACTACAAGAGAGGAGATTCCATCTGAACATGAGGAAGAACTTCCTGACCGTGAGAGCCGTTCAGCAGTGGAACTCTTCCCCGGAGTGTGGTGGAGGCTCCTTCTTTGGAAGCTTTTAAGCAGAGGCTGGATGGCCTTCTTGTGGACCATCCTGAGAATTTCGGGGGGGGGGGGGGGGAGGGGTGAAGCCCTTCAAGCCCCCCCCCCCCCCCGGCTACATGACTGCCCATTATTATTATTATTATTATTATTAACAACTTTATTTATACCCCGCTAACATCTCCCGAAAGACTCGATGCGGCTTACAAAGGCCAAGGCCACAACAAAACAACAGCATAACAAATACAACAGTAAAACTCATAAAGCAAATAATAAAACATCAAGCAAAACAATAAAACACTAAAAACACTGACACCATGACGCATTTAAAAACCTAAGGCCAGGCCAAATGTAATGGATAACATTTAAAAAGTGCTGGACATGACAGGTGGAATGTAGAGGTTTTCGGAGGTAGGTGCAATGTGCAGACAATCCGAAATCTCTAACAAAGTGCATTTGGGACTTGCTGCCAGGAGTTTCCTATTCTGGAATGGCACACTGGAACAGCCAGGTCTTCAAGCTCTTCCTAAAGACAGCCAACATTGGGGCTTGTCTGATGTCCTTGGGGAGAGAGTTCCAGAGTCGGGGGGCCACCACAGAGAAGGCCCTGTCCCTCGTCCCCACCAAACGCGCCTGCGACGCAGGTGGGATCGTGAGCAGGGCCTCTTCAGATGATCGAAGGCGTGTGTTTTGTTTGCCCTTGACAAATAAAACACATAACAGTATATCCAGTCCACACTCTCTTCTGGACTACAGCTCCCAGCATCCCCCAGGCCAGGCCCTTTAGGAGAGGAGGGTGATCCAAATGCGCTGCTTCCAAGATGAAAGCTTTCTTCTCCTTGGATTTCTTTGAGAGCATCCCAATCCCTGCATATTTCCCATTTCCTATTCCTTGATTGCAACTCACAGCAATCCTCCAGATAGATTAGATAGAGCAGTGGTTCTCAACGTTCCTAATGCCACGACCCCTTCATACAGCCCCTCGTGTGGTGGTGACCCCCAACCATAATATTGTTTTCGTTGCTACTTCATAACAGTCATTTTACTACTGTTATAAATCATAATGAAAATATCTGATATGCAGGATGCGTTTTCATTCGCTGGACCAAACTGGGAACAAATACCCAATACACCCAAATGTGAATGCTACTCGGGTTGGGGGAGGATTGATTTTGTAATTGGGGAGTTATAGTTGCTGGGATTTATAGTTCACTTATAATCAAAGAGCATTCTGAACTCCACCAGCGATGGATTTTGAACCAAACTTGGCTCCCATGACCAATGGAAAACACTGGAAAGGTTTGGTGGGTATTGACCTTGAGTTTGGGAGTTGTAGTTCACCTATATCCAGAGAGCACTGTGGACTCATGCAATGGTGGATCCAGACCAAACTTGGCACAAATACTCAATATGCCCAAATGTGAACACTGGTGGAGTCTGGGGAAAATAAATCTTGACATTTGGGAGTTGTAGTTGCTGGGATTTATAGTTCATTACAATCAAAGAACATTCTGAACTCCACCAACGATAGAATTGGCTCAAACTCCCCACATGGAATCCCCATGACCATCAGAAAATACTGTGTTTTCTTATGGTCTTCGGCGACCCCTCTGACACCCCCTTGCAACCCCCTCAGGGGTCCTGACCCCCAGGTTGAGAAACATTGATATAGAGATAGGTACATAGATAGATAGATAGATAGATAGATAGATAGATAGATAGATAGATAGATAGATATGCTGGAAGTTGCAGTCCAAGAATAGGTAGAGAAGGAAGAAAGGGGAGAAGGAGGAAGGGAAAGAAAAGGGGGGAAGGAAGAGAAAAGGAAGAGAAGGAAGGAAGGAAGGAAGGAAGGAAGGAAGGAAGGAAGGAAGGAGAGAAGTAAAGAAAAAAGGGAAGGAAGCAAGGAAAGAAGGAGGGAGGGAGGTGGAGAAAGAGGGAGGAAAGGTTGGCCACAGCAATGCATGACAGGTACAGCTAGTATGCTAAATAAACAAATAAATAAAACATTTGTATCTCTTGATTGAAACACATTTTAGCATTGGAATGAATATATATATATATATATATATCCTTTTTTGAATCTTTTTTTCCCCTCTACTTCCAACCTGAGTGCATTACCATATTATTAAGTATTTCCAAGCCGTTGCTATGAGCAAGATTGATGCCGCGTTAGACGCAGAAGGAAAAGGAAAGTAATTAAAATAAATGAGGCGAGGTGGGCTCTCTGGAGCTTTTATCTGTATTGAAATTCTAGCTCTCTGTGTTTGCGTGTGTGTAATATATATATATATATATATATATATATATATTTGCAGCAATAAACGAATGGAAACAAAAAAGGAACAATGCGCCTTTGACGAACAGCTCTGGTTCATGAGGTTACAATGTGCAAGTTCGCCTAAGTTGGCAATTCCAAAGCCAACCATTCAAGGACGTTGCTTTCTGTATGAGTTTCGGTTCCAAATTTCCGTATTAGATTCAGTTACAAATTGCATTGTTTCAGGGATGAGATCTATGCTGTGTTTCAATTTCATACCCAACACATTGCTGCCAATGCACTGAATGAACTCTTAGGCCCCATCTACACTGCCATTTGGACTGCATTACAATGGCCAGCGTAGACTCGTATAGTGCTGATAGAACTGAGTCTACATTGGCCATATAAACCCACTTCGATGCAATTAGTCTGCATTCTGAAGTTGCAATATATCTCTGCTGGTACAGCTGTGCCAGGAGCTCCAATTTTGTTTGTTTTGCATTAAATGTTTGTTTGCAATCCCAGGCTTGGGATTTTGCAGCAAGGTGGCTTCCTGTTATAGTTTGCAATCATAGGGCAAGCCACCCATTCTGCCTTGGTTAGACCACACCTGGAATATTGTGTCCAATTCTGGGCACCACAATTCAAGAGAGATATAGACAAGCTGGAATGTGTCCAGAGGAGGGCGACTAAAATGATCAAGGGTCTGGAGAACAAGCCCTATGAGGAGCGGCTTAAGGAGCTGGGCATGTTTAGCCAGAAGAAGAGAAGGCTGAGAGGAGATATGATGAGGGCCATGTATAAATATGTGAGAGGAAGCCACAGGGAGGAGGAGGGAGCAAGCTTCCTTTCTGCTTCCCTGGAGACTAGGACGCAATGGAACAATGGCTTCAAACTACAAGAAAGGAGATTCCATCTGAACATGAGGTAGAACTTCCTGACTGTGAGAGCCGTTCAGCAGTGGAACTCTCTGCCCCAGAGGGAGTGTGGTGAAGGCTCCTTCTTTGGAAGCTTTTAAACAGAGGCTGGATGGCCATCTGTCAGGGGTGATTTGAATGCAACATTCATAGAATCATAGAATCATAGAATCTTAGAGTTGGAAGAGACCTCATGGGCCATCCAGTCCAACCCCCTGCCAAGAAGCAGGAATATTGCATTCAAATCATCCCTGACAGATGGCCATCCAGCCTCTGTTTAAAAGCTTCCAAAGAAGGAGCCTCCGTCACACTTCAGGGCAGAGAGTTCCACTGCTGAACGGCTCTTACAGTCAGGAAGTTCTTCCTCATGTTCAGATGGAATCTCCTGCTTCTTGGCTGAAGGGGGTTGGACTGGATGGCCCATGAGGTCTCTTCCAACTCTTTGATTCTTTGATTCTATGATTCTGCTTGGCTCCAACAATATTGTGGTATAACCACCTACCCAAAGAAGTCTAGTTTTACCAGCAATAGTTGATCTGTCAAGTTTGTTTGGGTTGCACCTTCTGTGCCTGCAACTCTACTCGTTGCATTGAAAACGGTGTGGGTCCTTTTTGGAGAGGAGGAGAAAACCAAGGCTGCCTCTCCCCGTGTTCCTGTTGAAGCTTCCTCCCCAAATTGGCCCCGTTCCTGTTCCTAATGGATGCCCCTGACCTTTCTCCTCCGATCTTAATGGCAAGAGTATGTAGATGGTATTCCTTTGGAAGGCCGTTCATGCGCGGAGGAATGCTGCTCTTGACTTCGGCAAGTCTGGCTGAATTTCAGATCGGCTCAAGGAAAGGAGGAAGCGAGTTGCGCCTTTTCCTGGTGGACCTTCCAAATTTGGGAGCGGTCTCAGGGTCCTTTTCCCTCTTGGCTCTCTCTTGACTTGAAAAGCACACCCATCGATTGCCTTTATCTTTATTGCCCTGGGTTCAAGTGCAGGCCATTTGGGCGACTCTTATCTCCAAAGAACCAATTAGTCCTTTCCTTCTCTTTGCCCTCAAGGGCTGGATGCCATGAACTTTGGAGTCCCATGCACTCCATGCCCCACTCGCTTATGTATGTGTGTATATATATATGTGCGTGTGTGTTCATGCATGTAGAATCATAGAATCCTAGAATTCTAGAGTTGGAAGAGACCTTCTGGGCCATCATCCAGTCCAACCCCATTCTGCCAAGAAGCAGGAATATTGCATTCAAATCACCCCTGACAGATGGCCATCCAGCCTCTGTTTAAAAGCCTCCAAAGAAGGAGCCTCCACCACACTCTGGGGCAGAGAGTTCCACTGCTGAACGGCTCTCACAGTCAGGAAGTTCTCTCTGCCCTAGAGTCTGGTGGAGGCTCCTTCTTCAGTGTCAATGTGCTTACGTATCCTTCCAATAATAATAATAAAGAGAGTAAAATAATAAATGTAATAATAATAATAATAATAATAATAATAATAATAATAATAGAGTAAATAATGGAAATTTAATAACAATAATAGAGTAAAATAATAAATGTAATAATAATAATAATACATAGAGTAAAATAATAAACGTAATAAAATAATAGTACAGTAAAATAAGACATCATGTATAAATATGTGAGAGGAAGCCACAGGGAGGAGGGAGCAGATCAAGGGTCTGGAGAACAAGCCCTATGAGAAGCGGCTTAAGGAGCTGGGCATGTTTAGCCTGAAGAAGAGAAGGCTGAGAGGAGGTATGATAGCCATGTATAAATATGGGAGAGGAAGCCACAGGGAGAAGGGAGTGAACTTGTTTTCTGCTTCCCTGGAGACTAGGACACGAAACAATGGCTTCAAACTACAAGAAGGGAGATTCCCTCTGAACATGAGGAAGAACTTCCTGACTGTGAGAGCCGTTCAGCAGTGGAACTCTCTGCCCCGGAGTGTGGTGGAGGCTCCTTCTTTGGAAGCTTTGAAACAGAGGCTGGATGGCCATCTGTCAGGGGTGATTTGAATGCAATATTCCTGCTTCTTGGCAGAATGGGGTTGGACTGGATGATGGCCCAGGAGGTCTCTTCCAACTCTGATTCTTTGATTCTATGATTCTATGATTCTACATGCACGAATACACACACACATATATATACACACATACATAAGCGAGTGGGGCATGGAGTGCATGGGACTCCAAAGTTCATGACATCCAGCCCTTGAGGGCAAAGAGAAGGAAAGGACTAATTGGTTCGTGTGAATGGGCCAGGAAGCAGATTATCTGCTTCCATTTGCTCATGGGTTCATTTTTCTGTAGTCTAAATAATAATAATAATAATAATAATAATAATAATAATAATAATAATCTAGTGAAAGAAACAGTAGAAGAAGAGAAACACGCCCTGGCAGATGATGTGAAAGGCAGTCAAGAACCAACATGGACAGAAGTCAAGAGTAGTAAACTGCTTCAAGTGCAAAAGACAAAGAGGGAATACCATGAAAACACAATCCAGAGCAGAAGAGAAAACCGGCCAAAGAAGAAGGCTCTCTCTCCATGGGCAGTTCCTGGGAGAAAATGAGAGCCAAATGGACAAAGAGAAAACATTGCCATTGCTCACAAATGGAACTTTGGAAAAGGAGACAAAGGAGGGCCTGATTCTGGCAGCCCAAGAACAAGCCATTTGAACCAATGCCATCAGAGCCAAAACTGAAAAGTCGACGACAGATCCCAAGTGTAGACTCTGAAAAGAAGCAGGTGAAACAAGAGATCCCATCCTCAGCTGCTGCAAGAAGATCATGCAGACAGACTCCAAGCAGAGGCACAACACCCTTGCTCAGATGATTCATTGCAACACCATCTGCCTGGGACAAAGAACGGGTGGGATCACACGCAGGAAAAAGTTACAGAGAATGAACACACCAAACTCCTCTGGGACTTCCGGATTCAGACAGACAGAGTTTTGGAGCACAATACTCCTGACCTCACGATCCTGTTAAAAAAACAAAGTATGGATCATCGATGTCACAATCCCAGGTGACAACAGGATTGCAGAGCAACAACAGGAAAAGCTGACACGATATGAGGATTTAAAGATTGAACTGCCAAGCTTGCTCTCTCCTCCCTGTGGCTTTCTCTCATGTATTTATACATGGCTATCATGTGTTCTCTCAGCCTTCTCTTCTGCAGGCTAAACATGCCCAGCTCTTTAAGCCGCTCCTCATAGGGCTTGTTTCCCTTGATCTGCTCCCTCCTCCTTGTGGCTTCCTCTCACATATTTATACATGGCCCTCATCATATCTCCTCTCAGCCTTCTCTTCTTCAGGCTAAACATGCCCAGCTCCTTAAGCCACTCCTCATAGGGCTTGTTCTCCAGACCCTTGAACATTTTAGTCACCCTCCTCTGGACACTTTCCAGCTTGTCAATATCTCCCTTGAATTGTGGTGCCCAGAATTGGACCATATATATATATATATATATATATATATATATATATAGTGTGTGTGTGTGTGTGTGTATACACACACACACACACACACACATATACAGGGGCAGCTCAACCAATTACGCAAAGTAAGCATTCGCAGTATACTTCATTTTGCCAAGGGGCGCTCTTGAGGCACTCTTGGGGGAAAATAGACCCTGACATATGCGAGTTGTAGTTACTGGGATGTATAGTTCACCTACAATCAAAGAGCATTCTGAACTCCACCAACGATGGAATTGAACCAAATGTGGCACACAGAACTCCCACGACAAACAGAAAATATGTATCAGTGATTGGTTGGGGGGGGGGGGGCACCAAAATATTGTTTGCTTACCATTGAAAATTACCTAGGGCCGCCTGTGTGTGTGTGTGTGTGTGTGTGTGTATATGTGTGTGTGTGTGTGTGTATATATATATATATATATATATTGTGTGTATGTATGTGTGTGTGTGTGTGTATATATATATATATATATATAGTGTATGTTTGTGTGTGTGTGTGTATATATATATATATAGTGTATGTGTGTGTGTGTGTATATATATATATAGAGAGAGAGAGAGGCAGTTCCCAAGTTACGAACAAGAGGGGTTCTGTAGTTTTCTTCTTAAGTTGAATGTATTTGTACATGTTTTAAGTGTAACTACAGCGATATGTATAGGTATGTGTGCGCGCATGTGTGCGCTTCCTTCTGAGGCTGAGAAAGTATGACTTTCCAAGCTTATAAGGGACCTGTGTCTGGCCTTATGGGCCAGAACATAAGGGTTGCTGGAAATAGGCCAGCGGTGTTAATGAATTACTTATTATTAGGATTATGATGATTACTATTGTGATTATTACTTCTAAAGGTCGGCTTTGCCCGGGGTGGCGTCTGCACTGTCAAAGGAATGCAGTTTGGACTGCCAGGGCTCCAGGGTGTCATGGGAGTTGTGGGCTTTTCCAGGAGTGGTGGCGCCTCGCCAAACTACAAATCCCACCATTCCATAGCATTGAGTCACGGTTGTTCAAGGAATCTCGAACTGCATTCGTACAACAGTGTCGATGAACCAATGGATACAAAATAGCTATCATATTAAACCCTGGGATTTATAGTTTGGTGAAGCCCCAACACTCAAACACCTTCTAAAACTACAAATCCCATCATTCACATAGATACAAAATAGCTATCATACTAATATATCCTGAGATTTATAGTTTGGTGAGGCTCCAACAATCAAACACCTTCTAAAACTACAAATCCCACCATTCAATAGCATTGAGCCATAGTTGTTCAAGGGATCTCGAACTGCATTCGTACAACAGTGTCGATAAACCAATGGATACAAAATAGCAATCATAATAAATCCTGGGAGTTCTAGTTTGTAGAGGTACCATCACTCAAACGCCTTCAAAAACTACAAATCCCATCATTCCCATAGATATAAAATAGCTATCATACTAATAAATCCTGGGATTTATAGTTTGGTGAGGCCCCAACACTCAAACACCTTCTAAAACTATAAATCCCACCATTCAATAGCATTGAGCCATGGTTGTTTAAGTAATCTTAAACTGCATTCATCCAACAATGTAGTTGAGCCAATGGATGCAAAATAGCTATCATATTAAACCCTGGGATTTATGGTTTGGTGAGGCCCCAGCACTCAAATGCCTTCTAAAGCTACAAATCCCACCATTCCATAGCATTGAGCCATGGCAGGTCAAGTGATCTCCAACTGCATTTGCCCAACAGTGCTGATGCACCCAATTAGATACAAAATGGTTATCATATTAAATCCTGGGATTTATAGTTTAGTGAGGCCCCAGCACGTCTTCTAAAACTACAAATCCCATCATTCCCATAGATATAAAATAGCTATCATACTAATAAATCCTGGGATTTATAGTTTGGTGAGGACCCAACACTCAAATGCCTTCTAAAACTACAAATCCCACCATTCAATAGCACTGGGCCATGGCTGTTCAAGTAATCTTGAACTGCATTCATCCAACAATGTAGATGAGCCAATGGTTTAGTGAGGCCCCAGCACTCAAATGCCTTCTAAAACTACAAATCCCACCATTCCATAGCATCGAGCCATGGCAGGTCAAGTGATCTCCAACTGCATTTGCCCAACAGTGCTGATGCACCCAATTAGATACAAAAAGGCTATCATATTAAATCCTGGGATTTATAGTTTGGTGAGGCCCCAGCACTCTTTGGCAGAAGAGAACCAAACATCTTCTAAAGCTACAAATCCCATCATTCCCATAGATACAAAATAGCTATCATATAAAATCCTGGGATTTCTAGTTTAGCAAGGCCCAAAGCACTGAAACACCTCCTGAAACTACAAATCCCATCATGTCATAGCACTGAGACACAGTTGTTTGAGATCCAGAATTGCATTTGTGTCACAGTGTCGATGCACTCATAAATACAAAATGGCAATCATGTTAATAAATCCTGGGAGGCCCCAGCACTTGAACACCTTCTGAAACTACAAATCCCATCATGTCATAGCATTGTGGCGCAATTGTTTGTGATCTAGAGTTGCATTCGTCCAACAGTGTTGATGCAGCCATACATTCAAAATGACAATCATGTTAATAAATCCTGGGATGTATAGTTTGGTGAGGCCTCTGCCCTCGAATGCCTTCTGAAACTACAAATCCCACCATTCCGTAGCATTGAACCATGCTGGATCAAGTGATCTTGAACTGCATTCATTCTGCAGTGTAGACATGCAAAGGGATTTGTAGTTTTATCCCTCTGTCCCATTCCCTCTCCTTCATTCAGCCTAGTTTCTGGCTCAGATGGAGCATCCGACGAGTATCCCTCGGGGTGCTTTGCATTTTCGGCGTGACGGTGGTTTTGTGCATCATTCTTATGTGGTGCCTTGTGATGCCATGCTTGATGTCTTTCATTGCATAACTTCTCCTTTTCGTTGGGGTCTTGTTGATGCTTGGATGGAGGGAGCGGAGGACGAAAATCTCTCGCTTCAACAGAAGGGTGCAAAACATGGTCGCACGTTTACTCCATGGAGACCTTGGGCGCACACTCTCTCAGCCTCAGAAGAAAACGAGGGACTCAATCTATCCGCTCGAACCCAGCATCGGGCTTTTGCGAGTCATCGTCAATCATTCCGCTTTATTTCCCTTTCTCGGTTGCACAAACGTTTCAGCAAGCAACGGAGATGTTGGGAAATAAACGTCTGAGATGGTTGTAAAGGAAGGAGAGGTTTGCAGGCAATTGCATGTCAACACATGGAGGCAGCAGCCATGATTCTGAGTTAGAATTATGAGACAGACACCGGATCGAAGAGTGCCTTCAAGGGTTCATCCAAGTTCTTGGGCATTCAGGAAAAGAATGGAATGCAAACACACAGCAAATAGAAAGGTGAACCATTTTCCCATTCCAAAAATACTAGGAATTTGGGGTTTTGTTAGTACAGTCCAGCGTTCTTTGCTCTATTTGTTTCTTGGCTACAGCAGGGTCACATTCTCTCAGCCTCAGAGGAAGAGAAAGAAAATCCTGTGACAGCTTCCCTCAAAGTTGGAAATGACTCAAAAGCACACAACCCATCAGTTGGATGGATAGATGAATAGATAGATAGATAGATAGATATTGATAGATATTGGATGGATGGATGGATGGATGGATGGATGGATAGATAGAGATAGATATTAATAGATAGATAGATAGATAGATAGATGCTCCAGAATGGTTCGTTATCGTTTTGTAACTGGAAAAATTAACGAATTATTAATGAATTACGAATTAACGAAACGAAACCGCCCAGGCCTAATAGATAGATAGGTAGATAGATAGACAGACAGACAGACAGACAGACAGATAGTGATTGATAGATAGATAGATAGATAGATAGATACATACATACATACATACATACATAGATACATAGATAGATACAAAGATACATAGATAGATAGTGATAGATATTAATAGATAGATAGATAGATAGATAGATAGATAGATAGATAGATAGATGAGATATAGGGATGATAGAGAGATGAATAAGATAGATAGGCAGATAGGTAGGTAGGTAGATAGGTAGGGAGATAGATAGATAGATAGATAGATATTAATAGATAGATAGATAGATAGATAGATAGATAGATATTGCTGGATGCCTTCAAGCCACTTCTGACTTAGATAGATGAATAGATAGATAGATAGACACACATACATACATACATACATACATACATAGTGATAGATATAGATAGATAGATAGATAGATAGATAGATAGATAGATAGATAGATATTGTTGGGTGCCTTCAAGCCACCTCTGACTTACAGTGACACACAAACAAACCTAGTGTATGGTTGTCCTTGAAAATATTTGTTCTGAAGGGGTTGCCTTTGCAAGCCATGGTTGCCCTGGCTTTGCAAGACCTGAGCTGGGCTTGACTTGGAGGTCCCTCATTCATGGAATTGCCATAAGAACATAGTACAGAAGGATCTGCTCCATCCAGGAATCTGCCATGACTGTCCTGATTTGGAAAGTCTTGGAGGTCTCTCCTTCATGGGGGTCCTCACAAGGCAGTAGGAAAACAGGGAGGAGACACATTGGAGAAGGGCTGATTCCACCAAGAACTCTCCGTGGCTGCCCTGAGTGATAGGAAGATGGGATGTCTCTCATCCATGGGGTCCCCATAAGGCAATGTAGAAGAGAATGAACACATTGCAGAAGGATCTGCTCCATCCAGGAAGCCACTATGACTGTCCTGATTTGGAAAGTCTTGGAGGTCTCTCCTTCATGGGGGTCCTCACAAGGCAGTAGGAAAACAGGGAGGAGACACATTGGAGAAGGGCTGATTCCACCAAGAACTCTCAGTGGCTGCCCTGAGTGATAGGAAGATGGGATGTCTCTCATCCATGGGGTCCCCATAAGGCAATGTAGAAGAGAATGAACACATTGCAGAAGGATCTGCTCCATCCAGGAAGCCACTATGACTGTCCTGATTTGGAAAGACTTGGAGGTCTCTCATTCATGAGGTCCCCATAAGGCAATGCTAAAAGAGGAAGAACATGTTGCAGAAGGATCTGTTCCAACCAGGACACCACTACAGCTGTCCCAACTGTGCAAAGCCTGAAAAGGACAGGGTGACTTGGAGACCTTTCATTTGTGGAATGGCCAGAAGAACACATTGCAGAAGGATCTGCTCCATCCAGGAAGCCACTATGACTGTCCTGATTTGGAAAGACTTGGAGGTCTCTCCTTCATGGGACTCCATCCAGGAGGCCACCACGGCTGCCTTGTCTTTGCAAAACCCAAATAGAGAGTAACTTGGAGGTCTCTCCTTCATGGGCTCCCCATAAGGCAAAGGTAGAAGAGAAGATGTTGAAGAAGGGTCTGCTCCACTCAAGAAGCCAATATGGCTGCTCTGGCTTTGCAAGACCTGAACAGGGCTGTGAGTGACACTTGGATGTCTCTCATTCATAGAGTCCCCATAAGTCAAGGTTTAACTGGTTGGCAGGCAATAATATAACTAGTTCTATGTCCCCAAGAACCTCCTGTAGTTGGATGATGGTGGCCAAACTCACAGAGCGCTCCTCCTTCTCCTCCTCTGTAGTTGAGATCCTTTCTGCAGTATTTCTGGAGTCACGTCTCTTTGCTTTGGTTAAACCGGTGCTTCCTCTGTGGTTTTATGTGACCCACTTTCCAACACGAGTGGCCTTTTGCTTGCGCGCCAAGTAGGAAGTGTTTGGAGGAGAGAGAAGAACGGCAAAAGCACTTCTAGGTGGTCTTCCTTATAGCAAAAGTCCATTTTCTGGAAAGGACAGCCAGGAACTGTGGATTTTGTTTAGGTGACTGGTTCGAAAAGAAACAAACACAAAGGCTGATCTTATTATTATGTCTATGCAGCGCTAGTGATTTAGCACATTCCTGCCGTTTTTCTCAGCTGCTTGTGAGAGACTCGAGGGAGAGGGAGTTGAGTGCGCCTCCCATAAAGCAAGACTGAAGCTCGCGTTCCTGTTCCAAGGCAGAGCCCTGGAGTATTGGCTTTGTGAAGCTGGACAGACGGAGTCCCGCAGGCTAATCCCAGCAGTTTATGGCTTCAAAATGGGATTAAATACTTTTGAGTCATTGTAGTAAATGAAAAAAGAAGGAAATGTGCACTGCTTGGAAGCCATAGAGATATGGAAACCCATCATGCTGGCTTCTGTGAGATACCCGAAGCCGTGGATAACAGCAAACCTATATTTTGACTTTGTTTGGGCTGAAAACGTATCATTGAATTGTGATAAATGATCTAGAGAGACGCACAAACACTTACCCAAGACATTATATGGGTCACATAATGAATAAATGAAATGTGGATATTGGATCTGTGGATAAGGAGGTAATTTGGGGAATTTGTTCAACAAAGACGAAGGCTATAGAGCAGTGTTTCTCATCCTTCCAAATACCATGACCCCTTGATACAATTTCTCATGTTGCGGTGACCCCCAACCATAAAATTATTTTTGTTGCTACTCCATAACTGTCATTTTGCTGCTGTTATGAATCGTAATGTAAATATCTGATATGCAGGATGTATTTACATTCACTGGTCCAAATTTGGCACAAATACCCAATATGCCCACATTTGAATACTGCTGGGTTTAGTGGGGGATTGATTGATCTTGTCATTGGGGAGTTGTAGTTGCTGGGATTTATAGTTCACCTACTCTCAATGAGCATTCTTAACTCCACCAATGATGGCATGCAGAACTCCAATGAGCAACAGAAAATACTGGAAGGGTTTGGTGGGCCTTGACCTTGAGTTTTGGAGTTGTAGTTCACCTACATCCAAAGAGCACTGTGGACTCAAACAATGATGGATCTGGACCAAACTTTGCACGGATACTCAATATACCCAAATTTGAACACTGGTGGAGATTGGAGGAAATAGACCTTGACATTTGGGAGTTGTAGCTGATGGGATTTATAGTTCACCTACAACCAAAGAGCATTCTGAACCCCCACCAATGATAGAATTGGGCCAGACTTCCCACACAGAACCCCCATGATGAACAGAAAATAATGTGTTTTCTACTGGTCTTTGGCGACCCCTCTGACACCCCCTCACGACCCCCCCAGGGGTCCCGACCCCCAGGTTGAGAAACACTGCTATAGAGAATGTTTACTTTTCTCTTGTTGGTTCTTTGGTTCACCTTCCTGTTTGGGGACCGTTCGCTTTCAGAGCCATATTGGGTGTAAGGTGGGATATAAACAAGGTCAAGTAGATATGAAGATAATAATAATAATAATAATAATAATAATAATAATAAGCCAGCATATTGATCTTGTGTGTTGTGTACTAATCTTGTCATGTATTAAATAATAATAATAATAATAATAATAATAATAATAATAATATCCCCAAGCATTATTTTCATCTATGCACTGTGATAGTAACAGCAATAATAGTAATAATAATAATAATAATAATAATTACTCATGGACAACCAATAATAATAATCATGGACAATCAACAACTTTGTCCAATGAGATTACCATAATAATAATAATAATAATAATAATAAGCCAGCATATTGATCTTGTTTGTTGTGTACTAATCTTGTCATGTATTAAATAATAATAATAATAATAATAATAATAATAATAATATCCCCAAGCATTATTTTCATCTATGCACTATGATAGTAATGGCAATAATAGTAATAATAATAATAATAATAATATTTACTCATGGACAACCAATAATAAAAATCATGGACAATCAACAATTTTGTCCAATGAGATTACCATAATAATAATAATAATAATAATAATAATAATAATAAGCCAGCATATTGATCTTGTTTGTTGTGTACTAATCTTGTCATGTATTAAATAATAATAATAATAATAATAATAATAATAATAATAATAATATCCCCAAGCATTATTTTCATCTATGCACTATGATAGTAATGGCAATAATAGTAATAATAATAATAATAATAATATTTACTCATGGACAACCAATAATAAAAATCATGGACAATCAACAACTTTGTCCAATGAGATTACCATAATAATAATAATAATAATAATAATAATAAGCCAGCATATTGATCTTGTTTGTTGTGTACTAATCTTGTCATGTATTAAATAATAATAATAATAATAATTATATCCCCAAGCATTATTTTCATCTATGCACTGTGATAGTAACAGCAATAATAGTAGTAGTAATAATAATAATAACTCATGGACAACCAATAATAATAATAATAATAATAATAATAATAATAAATCATGGACAACCGACTACTTTGTCCAATGAGATTGCAATAATAATAATTATAATAATAACAATAATAATAATAATATTGCCAACTGTCATTTCCATCCAGTTGTGCACTTATCCAATGACAACAGCAGCAGCAGCAACATCAACAACAACTTGAAACATCCAAATTCCTTTGGGCAATGAGGTGGGATAAAGCTTCATTAATTCATTCATCTCCCTGCAATGTCTCTATGTCTTACACAAACTCATGCACCAGGATATGGTATTGTATTGTGTGAAATGTTTGGAGGGATGAATCTGTAGTTGGGTTTTTAGTCCGAACTTTAAAAGAACTATCCAAGAATGCAGAGAGCCCTGTCTTGGAAATAAACCCAGCACCTTGGAGAGCTCCTTTTAGGTCTGAATGGAAAGCCTGACCTGCACATGTCTAAGACTGTTGGTGTTGGTGTTGTGTTGAACTTGTTTCTGGGGTTGAGAGTGTGTAATTTCCCCGGTTCTCCCAATGGGTCTCACTGTGGCTGGAAGTTACTACAGGGCCATGCTGGCCAAATGATAGGATAGCTCCATCGAGGGCCAAATCCATCTCATTGTGGTGGCCTTTCAAGGCATACTGAGTATTCGTGTAGAGTTTGGTCCAGATCCATCATTGTTTGAGTCAACAGTGATCTCAGGATGTAGGTGAACTACAACTCCAAAACCAAAGGACACTGCCCACCAAACCCTTCCAGTATTTTCTGTTGGTCATGGGAGAACTGTGTGCCAAGTTTGGTTCAATTCCATCATTGGTGGGGTTCAGAATGTTCTTTGATTGTAGGTGAACTATAAATCCTAGCAACTACAACTCCCAAATGACAAAATCAA
Organism: Anolis sagrei; assembly: GCF_037176765.1. Lineage (NCBI taxonomy): Eukaryota > Metazoa > Chordata > Lepidosauria > Squamata > Anolidae > Anolis > Anolis sagrei. The sequence continues at coordinate 1,755,887 of NC_090030.1, forward strand.
TTTTTTTGAATGAAGGACATACATTGGGTTGTTAGGTGTCTTGTGTCCAAATTTGGTGCCAATTCGTCCAGTGGTTTTGAGTTCTGTTAATCCCACAAATGAACATTACATTTTTATTTATATAGATATATAGAAGATAGGAGATAGATAGATAGATAGATAGATACTGTGTAATACAATTTTGTTCTTGGATTAGAGCAGTGGTTCTCAACCTTCCTAATGCCGCGACCCCTTAGTACAGTTCCTCATGTTGTGGTGACCCCCACTCGTAACATTTCATTGCTACGTCATAACTGTAATTTTGCTACTGTTATGAATCGTAATGTAAATATCTTATATCCAGGATGTATTTTGAAATCCCAAATACCCAATATGCCCAAATTTGAATACTGGTGGGGTTGGGAGGGGATTGATTTTGTCACTTGGGAACTGTAGTTGCTGGGATTTATAGTTCACCTACAATCAAAGAGCATTCTGAACACCACCAATGATATCATTGAACTCCCATGACCAAGAGGAAATACTGGGAGGATGTGGTGGACATTGACCTTGAATTTTTGGAATTGTAGTTCACCTACATCCAGAGAGCACTGTGGATGATGGATCTGGACCAACCTTGGCACAAATACTCAATATGCCAAAATGTGAACACTGGAGGAGTTTGAGGAAAATAGACCTTAACATTTGAGAGGGATTTATAGTTCACCCACAATGAAATAACTTTCTGAACCCCATCAATGATAGAATTGGACCAAACTTCCCACACAGAACCACCATGACCAAAAGAAAATACTATGTTTTCTGATGGTGTTTGGCGACCCCTTTGCACCCTCTCGCAACCCCCACAGGGGTCCTGACCCCCAGGTTGAGAAACACTGGATTAGAGGTCCCTTCCAATTTTATGAGCCTTCTCAGTTGAAGACACTGGACTCATCCCCTTTGGGTCACACCGTTCCATTCTGCGGTTGTTGCTTTGCCTTGTACAAATTGACAAGCTGGAATGTGTCCAGAGGAGGGCAACTAAAATGATCAAGGACCTAGAGAACAAGCCCTATGAGGAGCGGCTTAAGGAGCTGGGCATGTTTAGCCTGAAGAAGAGAAGGCTGAGAGGAGATATGATAGCCATGTATAAATATGTGAGAGGAAGCCACAGGGAGGAGGAGGGAGCAAGCTTCCTTTCTGCTTCCTTGGAGACTAGGACGCAATGGAACAATGGCTCCAAACGACAAGAGAGGAGATTCCATCTGAACACGAGGAAGAACTTCCTGACTGTGAGAGCCGTTCAGCAGTGGAACTCTCTGCCCCGGAGTGTGGTGGAGGCTCCTTCTTTGGAAGTGTTTAAACAGAGGCTGGATGGCCATCTGTCAGGGGTGAATTGAATGCAACATTCCTGCTTCTTGGCAGAATGGGGTTGGACTGGATGGCCCAGGAGGTCTCTTCCAACACTTTGATTCTATGATTCTATGAAATGCAGCGTTCCCGCCTTGTGTATCCGAGCCAGGCTGGGAGTTTCCTTGGCAGAGGGAGAGGAGAGGATGGGGAGAAGGGCATGAGTCACCCTTGCTTGCATGCCCCAGCTCTCTCCAGGTGCCTCCTTGCGACCTGTTGCAACTCGACTGCACTTTGGAGGCTTTTGCAAGAGGGAGGCAGCGCTCGACTTGCGATGCAGCAGCTCAGAAAGCCAATGAGATTTTGGGCTGCATCCAAAGGAGCCTCGTGTCCAGGTTGAGGGAAGTCATCGTGTCTCTATCCTGCTTTGTATCACCTGGAATCACCCTGTGTCCAGTTTGGGAACCCGCCATTCAAAAAGAGATCTTGACTAAGCTGGAAGGAGCCCAGAGGAAGAGGGAACATAAAGGGATCCAAGGTCTGGTGACCATGAATAATCCCTCTGAGGAAGATCTTGAAGATCTTCTTCAAGAGCTGGGCATGTTTAACCTCCAGAGAAGAAGGTTGAGAGGAGACATAAGAGCCATGTATATATATCTGATAGGATGTCCTAAGGAAGAGGGAAGAGGATTGTTTTCTGCTGTCCTGGAAACTACGACTCAATGGAGCCTAATTACAGGGAAGGAGAATCCACTGAACATGAGGAAGAACTTCCTGACTGTAAGAAGAGCTGTTCAACAGTGGAACTCTCTGCCACAGAGACCGAAGGAAGCTCCATCCTTGGAAACTTTTGAACAGAGGCTGGATGTCCATTTGTCAAGTCCATAGAACACGAGGAAGAACTTCCTGACTGTTAGAAGAGCTGTTCAACAGTGGAACTCTCTGCCACAGAGACCGAAGGAAGCTCCATCCTTGGAAACTTTTGAACAGAGGCTGGATGTCCATTTGTCAAGTCCATAGAACACGAGGAAGAACTTCCTGACTGTAAGAAGAGCTGTTCAACAGTGGAACTCTCTGCCACAGAGACCGAAGGAAGCTCCATCCTTGGAAACTTTTGAACAGAGGCTGGATGTCCATTTGTCAGGTCCATTGAACATGAGGAAGAACTTCCTGACTGTAAGAAGAGCTGTTCAACAGTGGAACTCTCTGCCTCAGAGTCCAGAGGAAGCTCCATCTTTGGAAACTTTTGAACAGAGGCTGGATGTCCATTTGTCAGGGATACTTTGATTGTGCTTTTCCTGTATGGCAGATTTGGGTTGGAGTAGATGGCCATGTACAGTATTTTCTATTTTCCATGATTCATTCTATGATATAACATGACATAAATATTAAACATTGCAGGTCTCCTCAAACTCATCTATTATTATTATTATTATTATTATTATTATTATTATTTTACTGACACAAAACCACAGTATGTCACAGCAAATGAGATGATGATGATGATGATGATTATTATTATTATTATTGAGTGTGGATAGGCATCTGTTGGGAGTGCTTTGATTGTGCTTTTCTGCATGGCAGAAGGGGATTGGACTAGATGGCCCTTCCAGATCTCTTCCAACTCTTCTATCATCATCATCATCATCATCATCATCATCATCATCATTGAGACTGGATGGCCATCTGTCGGAGGTGCTTTGGTTGTGCTTTTCCCATCTGGCAGAAGGGGGTTGAACTAGATGGCCCTTGCAGGGCTCTTCAAACTCTTCAATTATTATTATTATTATTATTATTATTATTATTATTATTATTATTATTCTGACACAAAACCACAGTATGTCACAGCAAATGAGATTATTATTATTATTATTATTGAGTGTGGATGGCCACCTGTTGGGGGTGCTTTGATTGTGCTTTTCCTATCTGACAGAAGGGTGTTGGACTAGATGGCTCTTAAAGGGTCTCTTCAAACTCTATTATTATTATTATTATTATTATTATTATTATTATTATTATTGAGGCTGGATGGCCATCTGTCAAAGGTGCTTTGATTGTGCCTTTCCTATCTGGCAGAAGGGGGTTGGACTAGATGGCACTTAAGGGTCTCTTCAAACTATATTATTATTATTATTATTATTATTATTATTATTATTATTATTATTGAGTGTGGATGGCCACCTGCTGGGGGTGCTTTGATTGTGCTTTTCCTGCATAGCAGAAGGGGTTTGGACTAGATGGCCTTTGAGGGCCTTTTCCAACTCTTCTATTATTATTATTATTATTATTATTATTATTATTAGTGACGCTGGATGGCCATCTGTCAGAGGTGCATTGATTGTGCTTTACCTATTTGGCAGAAGGGGGTTGGACTAGATGGCACTTAAGGGTCTCTTCAAACTCTATTATTATTATTATTATTATTATTATTATTATTATTATTATTATTATTGAGTGGTGGCCATTTGTTGGGGGTGCTTTGATTGTGCTTTTCCTGCAGGGCAGAAGGGGTTGGACTAGATGGCCTTTGAGAATCTCTTCCAACTCTATTATTCTATGGTTCTATGATGCTATGATTGACTCAGATCCCTGGTTGTTACTCGAGCAACCCGCTTGACTGCTGGCACGTTGTAGGCATGGGACGGACCCCCCTCGCAAGACAGAAAAGATATGGGAAGAATAGGAGAAAAAAAAGCAAAACAGTTCCACCCTTTTCTTCCAAACGAACGAAAGGAGCAGCAGCCTTGAGGTCAGGCGACACGAGTATAGCAATAGCGTCAAAGGGCAGCTTTGACCACAGACTCAGGAAGAGCTTCCAAACCCCACCCAGCCCTGAGCTCACTTCCCCGGCACGATTGCCTTGCACGCTTGCTAAACCATTTCTGGAATTGCTCGAGAGAGAGAAAGAGGACTTTGAGCAAAATTGATGCAACTTTGGGAAGCGCCTGCAGAAGCGATCGATAGAGGCCTTTGGCTCTGATCTTGGATTTGTACTGTTGGGAGATGTTGGGAGCCGCTTTGGGCCTCTTGGTGGAAGGAAAGCGGGAGACAAATACAGATTTATTATTATTGAAAGAGAGAGAATCGGAGCGGGCCAAGTGGGGAAGCCATAGGGAGGGATTCCAACCCATTGGAATCCCTGGGAATTGTGTTAGTACTGTCTATGTTTTGAATGGTGGTGATGATGCTTTTCTGTTAAGCTGCATTGAGCCTTAAAGGAGATAGTCAGGAATTAGTAATGCCTCCACCTTCGTAACTCCTCCACAGATGGCAGTACTGTTATGCAGCAGGGACTGGCTTGTTCAGTAGACTCTCCTCTACAGTTCCATTTGACGGAAAGCCTTAGCATTGAACGGTTGTGTTGTTAAAGTGTTGTTAAAGTGTCAATGCAACTTAAGCAACGTGCAGTCATTGAATTCTTGACAGCAGAAGGTGTCACTCCAAAAGTAATGAAAAGTAATGCCTCCACCTTTGTAACTCCTCAACAGATGGCAGTACTGGTATGCAACAGGGACTGGCTTGTTCAGTAGACTCTCCTCTACAGTTCCATATTGGCAGGAAACCTTAGCATTGAACGGTTGTGTTGTTAAAGTGCGAAGTATGGAACCCTGCGCAGACGGTCGGTCAATGCGACTTAAGCAACGTACAGTCATTGAATCCTTGACAGCAGAAGGTGTCACTCCAAAAGTAATGAAAAGTAATGCCTCCACCTTTGTAACTCCTCAACAGATGGCAGTACTGGTATGCAACAGGGACTGGCTTGTTCAGTAGACTCTCCTCTACAGTTCCATATTGGCAGGAAACCTTAGCATTGAACGGTTGTGTTGTTAAAGTGCGAAGTATGGAACCCTGCGCAGACGGTCGGTCAATGCGACTTAAGCAACGTACAGTCATTGAATCCTTGACAGCAGAAGGTGTCACTCCAAAAGTAATGAAAAATAATGCCTCCACCTTTGTAACTCCTCAACAGATGGCAGTACTGGTATGCGGCAGGGACTGGCTTGTTCAGTAGACTCTCCTCTACAGTTCTATTTGACGGAAAGCCTTAGCATTGAACGATTGTGTTGTTGAAGTGTTGTTAAAGTGTCAATGCAACTTAAGCAACGTGCAGTCATTGAATTCTTGACAACAGAAGGTGTTACACCAAAAGTAATGAAAAGTAATGCTTCCACCTTTGTAACTCCTCAACAGATGGCAGTACTGTTATGCAGCAGGGACTGGCTTGTTCAGTAGACTCTCCTCTACAGTTCCATTTGACGGAAAGCCTTAGCATTAAACGGTTGTGTTGTTAAAGTGTCAATGCAACTTAAGCAACGTGCAGTCATTGAATTCTTGACAGCAGAAAGTGTCACTCCAAAAGTAATGAAAAATAATGCCTCCACCTTTGTAACTCTTCAGCAGATGGCAGTACTGGTATGGAACAGGGACTGGCTTGTTCAGTAGACTCTCCTCTACAGTTCCATTTGACGGAAAGCCTTAGCATTAAACGGTTGTGTTGTTAAAGTGTTGTTAAAGTGTCAATGCAACTTAAGCAACGTGCAGTCATTGAATTCTTGACAGCAGAAGGTTTCACTCCAAAAGTAATGAAAAATAATGCCTCCATCTTCGTAACTCCTCAACAGACAGCAGTACTGGTATGCGACAGAGACTGGCTTGTTCAGTAGACTCTCTTCTACAGTTCCATTTGACGGGAAGCCTTAGCATTGAACAGTTGTGTTGTTAAAGTGTGAAGTATGGAACCCTGCGCAGACGGTCGGTCAATGCAACTTAAGCAACGTGCAGTCATTGAATCCTTGACAGCAGAAGGTGTCACTCGAAAAGTAATGAAAAATAATGCCTCCACCTTTGTAACTCCTCAACAGATGGCAGTACTGGTATGTGGCAGGGACTGGCTTGTTCAGTAGACTCTCTTCTACAGTTCCATTTTGGCGGGAAGCCTTAGCATTGAATGCTTGTGTTGCTAAATTGTGAAGTATGGAAAACCTGTACAGATGGTCGGTCAATGCAACTTAGGCAATGTGCAGTCATTGAATTCACCTCAACATCTTTAAACTTACTTGTCCAATGACACACAGTACTCACATCAACAGAATCACCATAAACAGCTTGCATTCTCTCATGAATCCCCTTTGGAGTGACACCTTCTGCTGTCAAGAATTCAATGACTGCATGTTGCTTAAGTCACATTGACCAACCATCTGTGCAGAGTTCCATACTTCGCACTTTAACAACACAACCGTTGAATCCTAAGGCTTTCTGCCAAAATGGAACTGTAGAGGAGAGTCTACTGAACAAGCCAGTCCCATCTGTTGAGGAGCTATGAAGGTGGAGGCATTACTTTTCATTCAACCCCCGTACTTCATTGCTGTTCCATCCCTTCAAGTTTCCAGTGCGTGATCACATTGTTTCCTTTGCAAACTTTGTGCAGAGGAGATTTGCCTTCGGTTTACATTGAGGATGAGACAGTGTGACTTTGCTATAACTCACTTTCAAATGCCATAAGATTCAGTAAAGAGGAGGAAGACTGGCAGGAATTTACCGCTCCTGATACTGATGGTCTCTCTGAATCCAATGAACCAGAAACTGAGGCAGATGAGAGTTCTATTTCTCTCAGGAGATTGCAGATGATGAAAAAGCATTACCATTATTCATTGATCAATGAAAAGACAGAAAGGTTGCATTGTCCCAGTGACTGTTAAGTAGGGCGCGCTACCCTAAGCAGGCACCTGAGGTCTTGAAACAGCTAGCTATAAATCTCCCAGCCACTCCCTGCCAGCTTTGTTGTTTTTCACCCTCCTTTTTAGGACTAGCAGTATTTCCTGAAGCTAAAGCTAAATATAACAACAACAACAACAACAACAACAATATTAATAATAATAATAATAATTCTTACACATATCAGTTGTAACACTGTCCCTTTCTTCCAACCAGAATTGGTGCATGCTTCGCACTCTCTGCTCAGTTTCTTTCAGCGGAAGCTACAAGGGCGTCTTTCGGGAGGGCTTTACTTGTGTTATCTTTCATAGGGTTGGACTAGATGGCCCTTGGGGGTCTCTGCGATGCAATGTAGTTCTTGTAGTTCTTCAAACTACAAGAAAGGAGATTCCATCTGAACATGAGGAAGAACTTCCTGACTGTGAGAGCCGTTCAGCAGTGGAACTCTCTGCCCTGGAGTGTGGTGGAGGCTCCTTCTTTGGAAGCTTTTAAAGAGAGGCTGGATGCCCATCTGTCAGGGATGCTTTGAATGCAATATTCCTTCTTCTTGGCAGAATGGGGTTGGACTGGATGATGACCCAGGAGGTCTCTTCCAACTCTATGATTCTATGATTCCCGCTCTCTGCTCAGTTTCTTTCAGCGGAGGCTACAAGGGTGTCTTTCGGGAGGGCTTTACTTGTGTCATCCTTCATAGGGTTGGACTAGATGACCCTTGGGGGTCTCTGCGATGCAATGTGCAGACCCTATAGAACAGGCCTGGGCAAACTTGGGCCCTCCAGGTGTTTTGGACTCCAACTCCCACAATTCCTAACAGCCTGCCGGCTGTTAGGAATTGTGGGAGTTGGAGTCGAAAGCACCTGGAGGGCCCAAGTTTGCCCAGGCCTGTTCTATGGAATCCCATGTTGTTCAAATTGCGTGAAGATTTTGCATCAGCGCTCCCAAACAAAACAGTTTGGTACAAAGTGTGACTTGGGAATAGACTTGGTATGTCAGTAATGGGATACAAAGTTGTTTTATCTAATGCGACAAGGCAAGCCGAGGGAAACATTCCTTCCCTTGACGGCAAAGAGCAAGCAATGCCTTTTGGGCTTGCGGAAGCCGCCTTTTGTGGCAAACGAGGTGGACCTTTGCTCCAATTGTGCCATTTGATCTCCCTATTTAAACGAAACCCAGGCAGCCATATCTACATTGCAGAGTCATAGATAAGTAATTAGTTCCAGTTACTCGTTGCAATGCTTCAAGAAAGTAATTGGGCATCCTTGGTGCATTGCAACCTTTCCAAGAGTTCACGGGTGAAAACTGTGCTCAAGTCACATCAGAACGTGTCCGCAATGAGGAAAAACATACAAACCAGGGGAGGATGCAGCATAGAATCCTAGAATCGTAGAGTGGGAAGAGACCTCCTGGGCCATGATCCAGTCCACCCCCATCCTGCCAAGAAGCAGGAATATTGCATTCAAAGCACCCCTGACAGATGGCCATCCAGCCTCTGTTTAAAAGCTTCCAAAGAAGGAGCCTCCACCACACTCTGGGGCAGAGAGTTCCACTGCTGAACGGCTCTCACAGTCAGGAAGTTCTTCCTAATGTTCAGATGGAATCTCCTCTCTTGTAGTTTGAAGCCATTGTTCCATTGCTTCCTAGTCTCCAAGGAAGCAGAGAACAAGCTTGCTCCCTCCTCCTCCCTGTGGCTTCCTCTCACATATTTATACATGGCTATCATATTTCCTCTCAGCCTTCTCTTCTTCAGGCTAAACATGCCCAGCTCCTTAAGCCGCTCCTCATAGGGCTTGTTCTCCAACCCTTGATCTGCTCCCTCCTCCCTGTGGCTTCCTCTCACATATTTATACATGGCCCTCATCCTGTCTCCTCTCAGCCTTCTCTTCTTCAGGCTAAACATGCCCAGCTCCTTAAGCCGCTCCTCATAGGGCTTGTTCTCCAACCCTTGATCTGCTCCCTCCTCCCTGTGGCTTCCTCTCACATATTTATACATGGCCCTCATCCTGTCTCCTCTCAGCCTTCTCTTCTTCAGGCTAAACATGCCCAGCTCCTTAAGCCGCTCCTCATAGGGCTTGTTCTCCAGACCCCTGATCATTTTAGTCGCCCTCCTCTGGACACATTCCAGCTTAGAGTCAATCTCTCTCTTGAATTGTGATGCCCAGAATTGGACACAATATTCCAGGTAAAGTGGTCTAACCAAGGCGGAATAGAGCATGGGGAGCATGACTTCCCTGGATCTAGACACTAGGCTCCTATTAATGCAGGCCAACATCCCATTGGCTTTTTTTGCCGCCACATCACATTGTTGGCAGTTTGCTTTTGCACAACTCTATTACCATTATTATTGATATCTTTATTTATCTTTCCCGAAGGAGACTCAAAGCGGCTTCACATAAAAGCATTCCCATATAATTTGAAATATACAAATATGCAAACATTAAAATAGAATTATATATAAATAGTATTAAAAACAGTATTTCTGCAGGAAGGGGCAAGATTTGTAATGGAAACTAATGGAAGAGAAATGTACCAGCAGGTCATAAATAATTATTAATTATTGCAACTAAACATAGTAGTAATAATAATAATAATAATGGATACCTAGCTGATTTGAGTCTCCTTATAGATAGGAAAAAGCAGGGTATTAATAATATTGATTGTTATTTATATTAATTATGGAGTGTGAATTATTTATTATTTATTCTTAATATTATTATTCTTATTATTTATGTTTATTTTTAATTATTAATTAATTATCAGTTATTTATATATTGATTATTGATTATTATTTATATTATTATTGTTATTTGTTTTTAATTATTTTAATTATTTATTAATTGCTAGTTATTATTTATGTATTAACTCTTTATCCTTGATTATTATTGATTATTGTTTATTTTAAATTATTAATAATTATTTATTCATTGTTAGTTACTACTTTTGTATTGATTATTTTAATTTTATTATGAATTATTTATTAACAGTTATTTATGTATTAATTATTAATTATAAATATTAATTATTTTATTGATTATTAATGTGTTGTTATTAATTATTATTAATGTTAGATTTATTTATTTCATGCATTTCTACCTTGCCCTTCTCCTCTTGAAGGGGATGTTTAGTTATTATTTATGTATTAATTATTTATGTATTAATTATTATAAATATTAAAATTTTATTGATTATTAATATGTTGTTATCATTAATTATTATTAATGTTATATTTATTTATTTCATGCATTTCTACCTTGCCCTTCTCCTCTTGAAGGGGATGTTTAGTTATTATTTATGTATTAATGATTAATTATTGATTATTATTATTGATTATTGTTGATTACTGCTTTATTATTAATTATTGTAATTTAATAATAATTAATAAATAATAATAATAATTTAATAATTTATTATTATTATTTATTATTATTATATATTAATTATTGATTATTAATTATTAAGTACTAATTATTATTATTATTTTAAATGACTTTAGGCCTTTGAACTCAGTTTGCAGCGATTGTCGCAAGCTGAGGACAAAGGAGGAGGAAGGAGACAGAAACTGGGACATTTTCTTGGAAAATATGGGATGGCAGAGGATTAATCTGCCCAATTGCAATAACTGGAGGGTATGAGAAGGCAATGAACACTTCTCTTTTAGTTTTCCATATTTGCCATTTGCTTGGTGAGGGATTTCTCCAAGATGGGCTCTGAAATGGTTTGAAATTGAGCGGAGGCGGCGAAGGGACGGTTAATGGGGAGGACCGACAGATGCTTGCAAAATTGAAGGCCCTTGGACTCCATTCCGTGCTGCAATTTACGGCCCCTTCATCAAGGATCAGCTGCCAGCCTTATTTATGCCCGCCGTCCACATCGCTGGCCTTGGCAACCACGGCTGCCTTTCCCTCGTGGTCCGTGGAGCTTGGCACACTTTACAGCCCCGGCCATTGTAGTAAAACCAGTAATGGAACTCTTAAAACGTTCAAAATGACAAATGTCTGTTGGGTTTTCGCATCCGTTTGTTTGGCCTCAGGATGGGCAAGACGGATCGGTTTCAGAATGGACGGAAAGCGCTTGGGAAACCTTGGCGAGCCTCTTCCAAACACCTCGCATCCGTCTAGCTTTTTCTCCCCAGATTTCCAACTTTGCCACTTTGGAGCATTGCTCTCTTGGTCATTCAAAGGCATCCTCATTGCAATCCTTTCCAAACAGCCGGAAGTCATGTATCCAACGAAAGAAATTCTCAGTATCCCATCCATCCTCATGAAAGAGTCCAAGGGTGCATCTACACTGTAGAATGGATGCACTTTCACCCCACTTGTGCAATCACAGGAGTTTTCGTTTTGCAAGATCTCTCACCTTCTCTTCCAGCCCAAACTCCTGGGATTCTATAGCAATGAGTTGCAAACGTGTTGTTAAACTGCATTAATTCTACAGTGTAGATCAGTGGTTCTCAACCTTCCTCGTGCCATGACCCCTTGATACGGTTCCTCATGTGGTGGTATTTACTTACTTACTTAGGCGATCCCTCGCTTTCCGAGGATGATTGTCTTCCAATATTCTTGTGGGTCCGTATGTGGCTGTGGAGCCCTATTCTTGATCTGCGTTGTCTCCCGCAGTGAGGTCATTGGTTTCCAGGTGGAAGGCGGTCTCGGCCGGGGTTGGCTTGACGCGCCTTCCTCTTGGCACGTTTCTCTTTTTCACCCTCCACTCGTGCCTCCTCAAATTCTGCATCACTGCTGGTCACAGCTGACCTCCAGCTGGAGCGCTCAAGGGCCAGGGCTTCCCAGTTCTCAGTGTCTATGCCAGAGTAAACTCTGGCATGTGGTGGTGATCCCCAACCATAACATTATTTTGGTTGCTACTTCATAATTGTCATTTTGCTACTGTTATGAATCGTAATGTAAATATCTGATATGCAGGATGGATTTTCATTCACTGGACCAAATTTGGCACAAATACCAGATACACTCAAACTTGAATGCTGGTGGGTTTTGGGGAAAATAGACCTTGACATTTGGGAGTTGTAGTTGCTGGGATTTATAAGTAAAGGTAAAGGTTTTCCCCTGACAAAGAACTTTCTGACTGTGAGAGCCGTTCAGCAGTGGAACTCTCTGCCCCGGAGTGTGGTGGAGGCTCCTTCTTTGGAAGCTTTTAAGCAGAGGCTGGATGGCCATCTGTCAGGGGTGATTTGAATGCAATATTCCTGCTTCTTGGCAGAATGGGGTTGGACTGGATGATGGCCCAGGAGGTCTCTTCCAACTCTTTGATTCTAGGATTCTATGATTTGATGATTCTATGAAAGCAGAATAGAGGGGTAGCATTACTTCCCTAGATCTAGACACTATGCTCCTATTGATGCAGGCCAAAATCCCATTGGCTTTTTTTGCCGCCACATCACATTGTTGGTTAAACTTGAGCCAACAATGTGATGCGGCGGCAAAAAAAGCCAATGGGATTTTGTCCTGCATCAAGAGGAGCCTAGTGTCTAGATCTAGGGAAGTCCTGCTCCCCATGCTCTCTTCCGCTTGGGTTAGACCACACCTGGAATATTGTGTCAAATTCTGGGCACCACAATTCAAGAGAGATATTGACAAGCTGGAATGTGTCCAGAGGAAGAGGGTGACTCAAATGATCAAAGGTCTGGAGAACAAGCCCTACGAGGAGTGGTTTAAGGAGCTGGGCATGTTTAGCCTGAAGAAGAGAAAGATGAGAGGAGATATGATAGCCATGTATAAATATGTGAGAGGAAGCCACAGGGAGGAGGAGGGAGCAAGCTTCCTTTCTGCTTCCCTGGAGACTAGGACGCAATGGAACAATGGTTTCAAACTACAAGAGAGGAGATTCCATCTGAACATGAGGAAGAACTTCCTGACTGTGAGAGCCATTCAGCAGTGGAACTCTCTGCTCCAGTGTGTGGTGGAGGCTCCTTCTTTGAAAGCTTTTAAACAGAGGCTGGTTGGCCATCTGTCAGGGGTGATTTGAATGCAATATTCCTGCTTCTTGGCAGAAGGGTTGGACTGGATGATAGCCCAGGAGGTCTCTTCCAACTCTTTGATTCTAGGATTAAGTCCAGTCGTGTCTGATTCTGGGGGTTAGTTCTCATCTTCATTTCTAAGCCGAAGAGCCGGCGTTGTCTGTAGACACCTCCAAGATCATGTGGCCAACATGACTACAAGGAGCACCATTACCTTCCCGCTGGAGCAGTACCTATTGATCTACTCACATTTGCATGTTTTTGAACTGCTAGGTTGGGGGAAGCTAGGGCTGACAGCGGAAGCTCACATCACTTCCCGGATTTGAACCTATGACCTTTCAGTCAACAAGTTTTAGCAGTTCAGCAGTTTAACCCACTGTGCCACCAGGGGCTCTGAGATTTATAGTTCACCTACAGTCAAAGAGCAATCAATGAGCAAAACTCAAACAATGATGGATCTGGACCAAGCAATAGAAATGAGCCAAACTTCCCACAGAGAACCCTCATGACCAACAGAAAATACTGTGTTTTCTGTTGGTCTTTGGTGACCCCTCTGACACTCCCACGAGACCCCCACAGGGGTCGCGACCCCCCGGTTGAGAAACACTGGTGTAGATGCACCCAGGGGTTCAAGGCCTTCATGTGGATTGAACGACACTCTTCCTTGGTTGGTTCATGAGAGATCTTGACAAGCTGGAATGTGTCCAGAGGAGGATGACTAAAATGATCAAGGGTCTGGAGAACAAGCCCTATGAGGAGCGGCTTAAGGAGCTGGGCATGTTTAGCCTGAAGAAGAGAAGGCTGAGAGGAGATATGATAGCCATGTATAAATAGGTGAGAGGAAGCCACAGGGAGGAGGAGGGAGCAAGCTTGTTTTCTTCTTCTCTGGAGACTAGGACGCAATGGAGGAATGGCTTCAAACTACAAGAGAGGAGATTCCATCTGCACATGAGGAAGAACTTCCTGACTGTGAGAGCTGTTCAGCAGTGGAACTCTCTGCCCCAGAGTGTGGTGGGGGCTCCTTCTTTGTAGGCTTTTAAACAGGGGCTGGATGGCCATCTGTCAGGGGTGCTATGAATGCAATATTCCTGCTTCTTGGCAGAATGGGGTTGGACTGGAGGATGGCCCAGGAGGTCTCTTCCAACTCTTTGATTCTAGGATTGTATGATTCACATGCAAGTTTATCGTTTTCTCCTTTCCTTTGCCTTCAAAAGTCTGTGTTTTGGGGTGTCGTTCAGTCCTGCCTTCGCCTTGACTGTCTGGCACCCCTTGAGTTGCAATGTGGCTTTGGTCCTTTGCATCTTCCCAGCTGCCTTTGCTCCTTCCCAGTTTTGCAAAAGGGAGAGAGAACGGTCATTCAGGGAAATGTGTGTTTTGGCCGGCAAACGACGTGGTCTGCACACAGTCCTTGACAAATACAAAGTTTATCGGCCGATGGCTTCACTCGGCAAACAGTTGCACCCAGTGCTTTCCCATTGCTCCAGTGGGTGGCACCTTGTGATGTCATCAGAGGCTGGGCTTGGTGACGTCATCGAGCATCACGCAGGACGCATCCGCCAAAGCATGCAATAGCCAAGCAGCCATTGTGAAATTGTTGTTGTTCATTCGTTCAGTCGTCTCCGACTCTTCGTGACCTCATGGACCAGCCCACGCCAGAGCTCCCTGTCAGCCGTCACCACCCCCAGCTCCTTCAAGATCAAGCCAGTCGCTTCAAGGATGCCATCCATCCATCTTGCCCTTGGTCGGCCCCTCTTCCTTTTGCCTTCCACTTTCCCCAGCATCATTCCCTTCTCTAGGCTTTGCTGTCTCCGCATGATGTGGCATTCAAAGGACTTCCACTTTGTCTCTAGTCTCCTTCCCTCCAGTGAGCAGCCGGGCTTTCTTTCCTGGAGGAGGGACTGGTTGGATCTTTTCGCAGTCCAAGGCACTCTCAGCACTTTCCTCCAACACCACAGCTCAAAAGCATCTCTCTTCCTTTGCTCAGCCTTCCCGAAGGTCCAGCTCTCACATCCGTAGGTGACTACGGGGAAGACCATGGCTTTGACAAGGCAATGGATCTTGGTTGCCAGTCTGATGTCTCTACTCTTTACTATTTTATCGAGACTGGACCTTGCTCTCCTCCCAAGAAGGAAGCGTCTCCTGATTTCCTGGCCACAGTCTGCATCTGCACTCATCTTTGCACCTAGAAATACAAAGTCTGTCACGGCCTCCATGTTTTCTCCCTCTATTTCCCAGTTGTCAATCATTCAATGTGAAATAGCAACCATTATTAGCTTTCGTCAATTAATTCCTCCTTCCCAAAAGTGATGTCCAATATAATGAAGAGCATTCATATCCAGGCATTTTTCTGTTTGCGGTTTTGACTTTCGTGGATTTGATTCTTCGCAGATTTGGTTAAATCTGGAGGAATGGAGAGAATGCCTCTCTACGAAATGCAATAATATCTCTCACAGTCAGGAAGTTCTTCATAATGCTGAGATTCCATCTGAACATTAGGAAAAACATCCTGACTGTGAGCGCCGTTCAGCAGTGGAACTCTCTGCCCCGGAGTGTGGTGGAGGCTCCGTCTTTGGAGGCTTTGAAACAGAGGCTGGATGGCCATCTGTCGGGGGTGATTTGAATGCAATTTTCCTGCTTCTTGGCAGAATGGGGTTGGACTGGATGATGGCCCACCAGGTCTTTTCCAACTGTAGGATTCGTTGTTGTTGTTGTTGTTGTTGTTGTTGTTGTGTGTTCCCCACCTCTCCCAACAGCTCAAGGTCAGATTCGTAGGCATGAGTGTTTTGACTCTTCAGTTTCTGCATGGGCGCCCCTCCCCCCCCCCCCCACCCCCATGTTTCTAAATATCTGTTTGTATGTATAAATCTTATGAATTAGATATGACAAATGGTTTTAAAACGAAGTTTTGCACACCGCTATTGAGATATTATACAAGGTCAGAGGCTGTGCTACAAAATCTCTGCTAACAATGACCAAGACTCTGCCGTGTTTACAGAATCGGAACTAACTCCTTGCCTTTGACACGGTCCATCTCATTGCAAAGCTGGAGGAGGCTGTGAGAGGAGGAATCCATGTGCCTACCTTGCAGGGGTGTTGTGTGTGTGTTACTTACAAATTAGATACGACGTATGGTTTAAAAACCAAGTTTTACACACCCCTAGTGAGCTGTTATACAAGGTCAGAGGCTATGCTGCAAAATCTCTGCTATCAGTGACCAAGACTCTGCAGTGTTTACAGGATTGGAACTAACTCCTTGCCTTTGATACTCATTGTGCAGCTGGAGGAGGCTGTGAGAGGAGGAATCCATGTGCCTACTTTGCAGGGGTGTTGTGTGTGTGTTACTTACAAATTAGATATGACATATGGTTTAAAAACCAAGTTTTGCACACCCCTAGTGAGCTGTTATACAAGGTCAGAGGCTATGCTGCAAAATCTCTGATAACAGTGACCAAGACTCTGCAGTGTTTACAGGATCAGAACTAACTCCTTGCCTTTGACACGGTCCATCTCATTGCAAAGCTGGAGGAGTCTGCGAGAGGAGGAATTTATGTGCCTACTTTGCAGGGGTGTTGTGTGTGTGTTACTTACAAATTAGATACGATGTATGGTTTAAAAACCAAGTTTTGCACACCCCTAGTGAGCTATAGATATGACAAACGATATTAAAATGAAGTTTTGCACACCCCTAGTAAACTATTATACAAGGTCAGAGGCTGTGCTACAAAATCTCTGCTAACAGTGACCAAGACTCTGCAGTGTTTACAGGATCGGAACTAACTCCTTGCCTTTGACACAGTCCATCTCATTGCAAAGCTGGAGGAGGCTGTGAGAGGAGGAATTCATGTGCCTACCTTGCAGGGGTGTTGTGTGTGTGTTACTTACAAATTAGATACGATGTATGATTTAAAAACCAAGTTTTACACACCCCTAGTGAGCTATTATACAAGGTCAGAGGCTATGCTGCAAAATCTCTGCTAACAGTGACCAAGACTCTGCAGTGTTTACAGGATCAGAACTAACTCCTTGCCTTTGACACGGTCCATCTCATTGCAAAGCTGGAGGAGTCTGCGAGAGGAGGAATTTATGTGCCTACTTTGCAGGGGTGTTGTGTGTGTGTTACTTACAAATTAGATACGATGTATGGTTTAAAAACCAAGTTTTGCACACCCCTAGTGAGCTGTAGATATGACAAACGATATTAAAATGAAGTTTTGCACCCCCCTAGTGAGCTATTATACAAGGTCAGAGGCTGTGCTACAAAATCTCTGCTAACAGTGACCAAGACTCTGCAGTGTTTACAGGATCGGAACTAACTCCTTGCCTTTGACATGGTCCATCTCATTGCAAAGCTGGAGGAGGCTGTGAGAAGAGGAATTCATGTGCCTACCTTGTAGGGGTGTTGTGTGTGTGTTACTTACAAATTAGATATGACGTATGGTTTAAAAACCAAGTTTTGTGCACCGCTAGTGAGCTATTATGCAAGGTCAGAGGCTGTGCTACAAAATCTCTGCTAACAGTGACCAAGACTCTGCAGTGTTTACAGGATCAGAACTAACTCCTTGCCTTTGACACGGTCCATCTCATTGCAAAGCTGGAGGAGTCTGCGAGAGGAGGAATTTATGTGCCTACTTTGCAGGGGTGTTGTGTGTGTGTTACTTACAAATTAGATACGACATATGGTTTAAAAACCAAGTTCTGCACACCCCTAGTGAGCTGTAGATATGACAAACGATATTAAAATGAGGTTTTGCACACCCCTAGTGAACTATTATACAAGGTCAGAGGCTGTGCTGCAAAATCTCTGCTAACAGTGACCAAGACTCTGCAGTGTTTACAGGATCGGAACTAACTCCTTGCCTTTGGCACGGTCCATCTCATTGCAAAGCTGGAGGAGGCTGTGAGAGGAGGAATTCATGTGCCTACTTTGCAGGGGTGTTGTGTGTGTGCGTTACTTACAAATTAGATATGACGTATGGTTTAAAAACCAAGTTTTGCACATTCCTAATGAACATGCAGAAAGTTTATTGGAGGTGGAGGAGTATTGGATTCCGAATCAAGGGTTGCTCTCCCATTGGTCGGTCTGTCTGGGGCGCAAGAGAGCATCTCTTCCCAGTTGGTTTTGAGCCCACGTGCCTTGGCTTTGCTCTGTCGCCTTGCCTCACTCCCAAGCAGACCGTTCGGTGTCCGCGTTTGCATTCCGACTCTGCTGACCTCCTCGGGACTCTTCTTTCGGCCTTTTAACAAATTGATCTTGGCAATGGCTCATTTATCAGATTAGCACATGGCAGGAAAGAGAGATTTCTAAACCTCAGGATGAGTGTGAGAACAGCGTAGGAAGGAGGGCAAGCCAAGCAAAACAAAACCTCGCTCTTCTCTGTAGCAACTAGAACTGGACACTGCCAGTCTGTTCATACCTTGGACGTGATCAGTGCATATTGGCTGATGCAAAGTGATCAATGCATATTTATTTATTTACTATTATTTGGCAGGAAAAATGAAATGCAAAGAGACAGAATGGGGGACAATGCCTGGCTCGAGAGCAGGACGTGTGAAAAAGATCTTGGAGTCCTCGTGGACAACAAGTTGAACATGAGCCAGGAATGTGATGTGGCGGCAAAAAAAGCCAATGGGATTTTGACCTGCATCAAGAGGAGCATAGTGTCTAGATCTAAGGAAGTCATGCTCCCCATGCTCTATTCCGCTTTGGTTAGACCACACCTGGAATATTGTGTCCAATTCTGGGCACCACAATTCAAGAGAGATCTTGACTCTAAGCTGGAATGTGTCCAGAGGAGGGCAACTAAAATGATCAGGGGTCTGGAGAACAAGCCCTATGAGGAGCGGCTTAAGGAGCTGGGCATGTTTAGCCTGAAGAAGAGAAGGCTGAGAGGAGACATGATGAGAGCCATGTATAAATATGTGAGAGGAAGCCACAGGGAGGAGGAGGGAACAAGCTTCCTTTCTGCTTCCCTGGAGAGAGACTAGGACGCAATGGAACAATGGCTTCAAACTACAAGAGAGGAGATTCCATCTGAACAGGAGGAAGAACTTCCTGACTGTGAGAGCTGTTCAGCAGTGGAACTCACTGCCCCGGAGTGTGGTGGAGGCTCCTTCTTTAGAAGCTTTTAAACAGAGGCTGGATGACCATCTGTCAGGGGTGATTTGAATGCAATATTCCTGCTTCTTGGCAGAATGGGGTTGGACTAGATGGCCCAGGAGGTCTCTTCCAACTCTAGGATTCTAGGATTCTATGATTTATATACCCTCCCTCTCAGCCTGCAGGCAACGCGGGGCGGTTTACAGTTGGTGCCAAGACCATAAAATACCGTTTCAATACAATAAAAACAATCAGATAATAAAACCATAACAAAATCAATAAAAACATCAACGTTAGGGTCTCCTATTCAAAACATTGACCAATCACATATTGGGATGTTTTGGTGTAGCGGGCATCGGTCGCACGCAATGGACATCAGGACAACTTTGCCAAAGTCTTGTCAGGCATCTTCACTATTCGCTAACCCAGTTTGAAAATAGTGTATTTGTACTGTGTAATAAAGAGGAATGGATGGATTGATTGACTATTGATTGACTACTCAATATAATGATACTTCACCTTGTTGATGGGAAGCTTCCCACCGGAGTGGAAATAATCTATCGGATAGATGGCAAGCTATTCAACCTCAGCAGACTGAAAGCCAAAACCAAGGTTACAACAACATCTGTTATAGAACTCCAGTATGCTGATGACAATGTTGTCTGTGCGCATTCAGAAGAAGATCTACAAGCCACTCTAAACACCTTCGCAGAAGCATATGAGAAGCTTGGCCTGTCACTGAACATTGAGAAAACCAAGGTGCTGTTCCAGCAGTCGCCAGCCAATCCCTCTCCAATGCCAGTAATACAGCTTAATGGTGTCACATTAGAAAATGTGGACCATTTCCGCTACCTTGGCAGCCACCTCTCCACCAAAGTCAACATCGACGCCGAAATACAACACCGCCTGAGCTCTGCAAGTGCAGCATTTTCCAGAATGAAGCAAAGAGTGTTTGAGGACCGGGACATCCGTAGGGAGACCAAGGTGCTTGTCTATAAAGCCATTGTCCTCCCAACCCTGCTCTATGCCTGTGAGACGTGGACAGTCTACAGACGTCATATGCAACTCCTGGAACGATTCCATCAGCGCTGCCTCCGGAAAATCCTGCAAATCTCCTGGGAAGACAAGCGGACAAACGTCAGTGTGCTGGAAGAAGCAAAGACCACCAGCATTGAAGCGATGGTCCTCCAACATCAACTCCGCTGGGCCGGCCACGTTGTCCGGATGCCTGACCACCGTCTCCCAAAGCAGTTGCTCTACTCCGAACTTAAGAACGGAAAACGGAACGTTGGTGGACAGGAAAAGAGATTTAAAGATGGGCTGAAAGCCAACCTTAAAAACTCTGGCATAGACACCGAGAACTGGGAAGCCCTGGCCCTTGAGCGCTCCAGCTGGAGGACAGCTGTGACCAGCAGTGCTGCAGAATTCGAGGAGGCACGAGTGGAGGGTGAAAGAGAGAAACGTGCCAAGAGGAAGGCGCGTCAAGCCAACCCCGACCGGGAACGCCTTCCACCTGGAAACCAATGCCCTCACTGCGGAAGAAGATGCAGAGCAAGAATAGGGCTCCACAGCCACCTACGGACCCACAGGGAAATCCATAATGAAAGACCATCTTACTCGTCCAACGAGGGATCGCCTAAGTAAGTAAAGTAAAGTAAGTAACTCAATATAAATCTATATAAATAAAAATGCAATGTTCGTTTGTGGGATTAACAGAACTCAAAAACCACTGGACGAATTGGCACCAAATTTGGACACAAGACACCTAACAACCCAATGTATGTCCTTCACTCAAAAAATTATGATTTTGTCATTTGGGAGTTCTAGTTGCTGGGATTTATAGTTCACCTACAATCAAAAGGCATTCCGAACCCCACCAAAGATGGAATTGAATCAAACTTGGCACACAGTTCTTCCTTGACTAACAGAAAATACTGGAAGGGTTTAGTGGGCAGTGTCCTTCGGTTTTGGAGTTGTAGTTCACCTACATCCAGAGAGCACTGTGGACTCAAGCAATGATGGATCTGGACCAAACTCTACATGAACACTCAATACACCCAAATGTGAACACTGGTGGGATTTGGGGAAAATAGAGTCTTGACATTTGGGAGTTGTAGTTGCTGAGATTTATAGTTCACCTATCATCAAAGAGCATTCTGAACCCCACCAATGATGGAATTGAACCAAACTTGGCACACAGTTCTCCCATGACCAACAGAAAATACTGGAAGGGTTTGGTGGACAGTGTCCTTTGGTTTTGGAGTTGTAATTCATCCAGAGAACACTGTGGACTGAAACAATGATAGATCTGGACCAAACTCTACACGAATACTCAATACGCTCAAATGTGAACACTGGTGGAGTTTGGGGGGAAAACAGGACGCCCATGACCAACAGAAAACACCAGAAGGGTTTGGTGGGCATTGACCTTGAGTTTGGGAGTTGTAGTTCACCTACATCCAGAGATCACTGTGGACTCAACCAATGATGGATCTGGACCAAACTCTACACGAATACTCAATACGCTCAAATGTGAACACTGGATCACCAGACTGGGCGACAGCAATGCCTGGCAGGGTACAGCTAGTATAATAATAATAATAATAATAATAATAATACATTATGCATGCCATGATCGAGGATTTCAAACATCGGAAATCTTTGATCATGTTCACCCCAAGCATTCAGTTAATGGACGAGACGTGGTTTAACTACTTGCACCATTAAAACACATCAACAGGATGCCTTACTATTACTATTACTATTCCTGTGTGAAGATCTTGCTCTCCTTACAAATTCCACCCCAAACGAGCCAGATATGAACCGTCTATCTGGGACCAGTTTCACTTTCCAACGGCAAAAGAAGCTCTTTCTGTTAATACGAGGTTTGCTAGGTTACAAAGGGAGTGAAACCCAAAGCAAACACAGATTTTTCATTAAATTCCTTTTCCTAATTGCTTTTTTATTTGGTGAGAAAAGGGCATTTGGAGATAGTAATGACAGGCTCTGGGCCTCTGCCAGCCGTTTCCTTTGGAACTCTTGAGGGCCCCGATCCTTTGACACTCGCTCTTGGAAGTTGGCACAAAGCAACAGAATTTGCCCATATACGCTGTCTGTGATTGATACACAGATAGAATCATAGAATCAAAGAGTTGGAAGAGACCTCATGGGCCATCCAGTCCAACCCCCTGCCAAGAAGCAGGAATATTGCATTCAAATCACCCCTGACAGATGGCCATCCAGCCTCTGTTTAAAAGCTTCCAAAGAAGGAGCCTCCACCACACTCCGGGGCAGAGAGTTCCACTGCTGAACGGCTCTCACAGTCAGGAAGTTCTTCCTAATGTTCAGATGGAATCTCCTTTCTTGTAGTTTGAAGCCATTGTTCCGTGTCCTAGTCTCCAAGGAAGCAGAAAACAAGCTAGCTCCCTCCTCCCTGTGGCTTCCTCTCACATATTTATACATGGCTATCATATCTCCTCTCAGCCTTCTCTTCTTCAGGCTAAACATGCCCAGTTCCCTAAGCCGCTCCTCATAGGGCTTGTTCTCCAGACCCTTGATCATTTTAGTCGCCCTCCTCTGGACACTTTCCAGCTTGTCAATATCTCTCTTGAATTGTGGTGCCCAGAATTGGACACAATATTCCAGATGTGGTCTAACCAAAGCAGAATAGAGGGGTAGCATTACTTCCTTAGATCTAGACACTATGCTCCTATTGATGCAGGCCAAAATCCCATTGGCTTTTTTTGCCGCCACATCACATTGTTGGCTCATGTTTAACTTGTTGTCCACGAGGACTCCAAGATCTTTTTCACACGTACTGCTCTCGAGCCAGGCGTCCCCCATTCTGTATCTTTGCATCTCATTTTTTCTGCCAAAGTGGAGTTTTACTTACTTTACTTACTTTACTTAGGCGATCCCTCGTTGGACGAGTAAGATGGTCTTCCATCATGGGTTTCCTTGTGGGTCCGCATGTGGCTGTGGAGCCCTATTCTTGCTCTGCATCTTCTTCTGCAGTGAGGGCATTGGTTTCCAGGTGGAAGGCGGTCCCGGTCGGGGTTGGCTTGACGCGCCTTCCTCCTGGCACGTTTCTCTCTTTCACCCTCCACTCGTGCCTCCTCGAATTCTGCAGCACTGCTGGTCACAGCTGACCTCCAGCTGGAGCGCTCAAGGGCCAGGGCCTCCCAGTTCTCAGTGTCTATGCCAGAGTTTTTAAGGTTGGCTTTGAGCCCATCTTTAAATCTCTTTTCCTGTCCACCAACGTTCCGTTTTCCATTCTTAAGTTCGGAGTAGAGCAACTGCTTTGGGAGACGGTGGTCAGGCATCCGGACAACGTGGCCTGTCCAGCGGAGTTGATGTTGGAGGACCATTGCTTCAATGCTGGTGGTCTTTGCTTCCTCCAGCACGCTGACGTTTGTCCGCTTGTCTTCCCAGGAGATTTGCAGGATTTTCCGGAGGCAGCGCTGATGGAATCGTTCCAGGAGCTGCATGTGACGTCTGTAGACAGTCCACGTCTCACAGGCATATAGCAGGGTTGGGAGGACAATAGCTTTATAGACAAGCACCTTAGTATCCCTACGGATGTCCCGGTCCTCAAACACTCTCTGCTTCATACGGGAAAATGCTGCACTTGCAGAGCTCAGGCGGTGTTGTATTTCGGCATCGATGTTGACTTTGGTGGAGAGGTGGCTGCCAAGGTAGCGGAAATGGTCGACATTTTCTAATGTTACACCATTAAGCTGTATCTCTGGCATTGGAGAGGGGGCGGCTGGTGACTGCTGGAACAGCACTTTGGTTTTCTCGATGTTCAGTGACAGGCCAAGCTTTGTGTATGCTTCTGCAAAGGTGTTGAGAGTGGCTTGTAGATCTTCTTCTGTATGCGCACAGACGACATTGTCATCAGCATACTGGAGTTCTATAACAGATGTTGTTGTGACCTTGGTTTTGGCTTTCAGTCTGCTGAGGTTAAATAGCTTGCCGTCTGTCCGATAGATGATTTCCACTCCGGTGGGAAGCTTCCCATCAACAAGGTGTAGTATCATGGCGATGAAGATGGAGAATAAAGTTGGGGCAATAACACATCCCTGTTTGACATCCGATTCCACCTTAAATGGGTCACTTTGGGAGCCATTGCTATCCAAGACTGTTGCCATCATGTCATCGTGGAGGAGCCGCAGGATGTTCACAAATTTGCTTGGGCACCCGATTTTGTGGAGGATGGTCCAGAGAGCGCTGCGATTCACTGTGTCGAATGCCTTTGCAAGGTCGATGAATGCCATGTACAGAGGTTGGTTTTGTTCTCTGCATTTTTCTTGGAGCTGTCGTGCAGTGAAGATCATGTCCACGGTTCCTCTGGAGGGGCGGAAGCCGTTCTGGGATTCTGGGAGGGTGTCTTCTGAGAGGGGCAGAAGGCGGTTTGCAAGGATTCTTGCGAGGATTTTCCCAGCAGAGGTTAGAAGGGAGATACCTCGATAGTTTCCGCAGTCTGTTCTTTCCCCTTTTTTGAAGAGGGTGATGATGGTGGCATCCTTGAAGTCTGCTGGGATTTTCTCGGTCACCCACACTTTTTCTATGAGCTGGTGGAGTTGGTGTGTCAGAGCAGGTCCTCCCTCTTTAAAGATTTCAGCAGGGATCCCATCCGGTCCGCTGGCTTTGTTGTTCTTTTGTTGGCTGATGGCATTGCTGACTTCTTCCAAACTAGGCAGTGCTGCAAGCTCATCCCTGGTTTGTTGTTGAGGGATTTGTGAGAGGACCTCTTCGGCCACACTGGAGCTGCGGTTTAGGAGGCTTTGGTAGTGTTCTTTCCAACGTAGTGCAATTGACTTTTGGTCCTTCAGGAGTTTGGTTCCGTCTGATGAGCGTAGAGGCTGTATGCCATGGTTTCTTGGCCCATAGATGACCTTTGTGGCTTTGAAAAATCCTTGAGCATTATGGGTATCTGCCAGGTGTTGGATTTCTTCAGCCTTCTTTGTCCACCAGATGTTCTTGAGTTCTCTTGTCCTTCTTTGGACCTCAGCTTTTGCACTGGCGTAGATCTTTTTCTTAGCAGCACAGTTGATGTCTCTCTGCCATGTTTGGAAGGCTTTCCTTTTCTTGTCGATTAGCTGTTGGATCTCGATGTCATTTTCGTCAAACCAGTCTTGATGTTTCTTGGCTTGGTATCCAATAGTTTCTTCGCAGGCTTGGATGATGGAGGTCTTCAGTTTGTTCCAATGTTCCTCAACATTTTCGGGGTGTACTGTGGGTAGATGGTCCTTGAGTGCTGTTTGGAGATGGGCTCGCCTGGAGGGCTCCTGAAGGGCTTGGGTGTTCATTTTGCGCCTTGTCTTTCTTCCTTGGAGTCTGCGCTTGGGGGCGATCTTGATAGCCATCGTGGATCGGATTAGCCTGTGGTCGGTCCAGCAGTCGTCAGCACCTGTCATGGCTCTTGTGAGGAGTACGTCACGGCGGTCTCTGGCACGTGTGATTACATAGTCTAAGAGGTGCCAGTGCTTTGACCGGGGGTGCTTCCATGATGTCTTGAGCTTGTTTTTCTGGCGGAAGAGCGTGTTGGTGATGACAAGGTTGTGCTCCACACATTTGGTGAGAAGCAGGATGCCATTCGAGTTGCTGTTTCCAACCCCGTCTTTTCCTATGGTGCCTGGCCACAGGTCGAAGTCTCGCCCGACTCTTGCATTGAAGTCCCCCAGGAGAATGATTTTGTCCTCCTTAGGTATCCCCGATAGGACAGTGTCCAGCTGATAGTAGAACTTCTCCTTGATGTCTTCATCAGCGTCTAGTGTTGGTGCATAGGCACTTATGATGGTTGCCCGTTGGTTTTTGGCAAGATCAATTCGGAGGGTGGAGAGTCGTTCGTTGATGCCAGTGGGTGCTTCGGTCAGATGTTTCACCAGATCATTCCTGATAGCAAAGCCAACTCCGTGCATTCTTTGGTCTTCTTCGGGCAGTCCCTTCCAGAAGAAGGTGTAGCCTCCTTTTTCTTCCTTCAGCTGTCCCTCTCCTGCTCTCCGGGTCTCCTGAAGGGCTGCTATGTCGATGTTGAAGCGTCCCAGCTCCCTTGCGATGATGGCAGTTCTGCGTTCGGGGCGTTCACTGTCACTGTTGTCCATCAGTGTCCGTACGTTCCACGTACCGAAGTTCATTTTTCTTTTTTGGCCGCAGGATGGTGACCCCACTGGACGCGGCAGTCCAGTCAGGGATAAGTGAGGCAGACTATGTTTAGGGCACCTTTTCTAGCCCCCTCCCCGTGTGGGGTGAGCAGAGTGGGTCCTAAAAAGGGCTGCTCAGTCGCGGATACAGCTGCCGAACTACTCAACTGCCTCGGACCTTGAGGTAGAACGACTGAGTCCGTACCCACCGCCCGTGTGCCAGTCTGTGACTAGGGGCTTCCAGATTTCACAGTCCTGCCCCCGTCGCCACTCGCTGATCGCCATGGGACTTTGGTTGCTTGGTTTTTATTTTCTTTGGAAGACGCCTGTGCGTGGGTTTTTTTTAATGTGTGGAGGTCAGTGCACAACTGAACAACACACAGTCTTCACAGATGAGGTTCCACTGGTGATGTAGTTTAACACAATGACCGTGGCTTCTCAGTCTGTTGCAGCCTTCTTCCGCCTTCGCAGCCGTTGTAACATGTGCCATGTTATCCTCCGCCTGCTCCGCCGTTGAGGTCTTTGGGTCTTCGGACTGTGCTTGGTCTGGGACCTCCCCCGCGGCCACTCCTGGGAGTGCACGACTCCAGTTGTTGTGCCCACAGGTTCATCGGAACACGCAAGCCCCCTCACCACGACAAGGTGACAGTCCATCGAGGGGGCAAAGTGGAGTATCTTGCATTTGTCACTGTTGAACTTCATTTTGTTAGTTTTGGCCCATCTCTCTAATCTGTCAAGATCGTTTTGAATTCTGCTCCTGTCCTCTGGACTATTGGCTATCCCTCCCAATTTGGTGTCGTCTGCAAACTTGATGATCATGCCTTCTAGCCCTTCATCTAAGTCATTAATAAAGATGTTGAACAGGACCGGGCCCAGGACGGAACCCTGCGGCACTCCGCTCGTCACTTCTTTCCAAGATGAAGAGGAAGCATTAGTGAGCACTCTCTGTGTTCGTCCACTTAACCAATTACAGATCCACCTCACCGTAGTTTTGCCTAGCCCACATTGGACTAGTTTCCTTGCCAGAAGGTCATGGGGGACCTTGTCGAAGGCCTTACTGAAATCCAGGTACGCTACATCCACGGCATTCCCCGCATCTACCCAGCTTGTAGCTCTATCGAAGAAAGAGATCAGATTAGTCTGGCATGACTTGTTTTTGATAAATCCATGTTGACTATTAGCGATGACTGCATTTGTTTCTAAGTGTTTGCAGACCGCTTCCTTAACAATCTTTTCCAGAATCTTGCCCGGTATCGACGTGAGGCTGACCGGACGGTAGTTGTTTGGGTCGTCCTTTTTTCCCTTCTTGAAGATTGGGACCACATTGGCCCTCCTCCAATCTGCTGGAACTTCTCCCGTTCTCCAAGAACTCTCAAAGATGGTTGCCAATGGTTCCGAAATGACTTCCGCTAGTTCCTTCAATACTCTTGGGTGTAGTTGATCTGGTCCTGGGGACTTGAACTCATTAAGAGCGGCCAGGTATTCCTGGACGACTTCTTTCCCAATTTGGGGTTGGATGTCCTCCAATCCCTCATCCACTCCATCTTGCTGAGGTTGAAGACTCTCTTTTTGTGAGAAGACCGAGGCAAAGAAGGCATTAAGTAGTTCTGCCTTTTCCCTATCCCCTGTCAGCATTGCCCCATCTTCTCCTCGAAGAGGTCCTATCGCCTCCTTGTTTTTCCTTTTTCTACTGACATAAGAATAGAAGCCCTTTTTATTGTTTTTAATGTCCCTGGCAAGTCTGAGCTCGTTTTTTGCTTTAGCTTTGCGGACCTTTTCCCTACAGGTGTTGGCTATTTGTTTGAATTCTTCTTTGGTGATTTCTCCCTTTTTCCACTTCTTGTGCATGTCTCTTTTGTGTCTTAGCACAGTTAGAAGTTCTTTGGACATCCATTCTGGCTTCTTTGCACTTGTCCTATTTTTTCTCTTTGTTGGCACGGTTTGCAGTTGCGCCTTGAGTATTTCACTCTTGAGAAGTTCCCATCCATCCGTAGCTCCCTTGTCTTTTAGTATCTGTGTCCACGGAATGCTGCTCAGCGTTTCCTTCATTTTTTGGAAATCAGCTCTCCTAAAGTCCAAAATGCGGGTTTGACTTGTCTTAGTTTCGGCCTTCCTTTGTACCTCAAATTGCAGGAGCACATGGTCACTTGCCCCTAAGGATCCTACCACTTCGACCGCATCGATCAGGTCCTCCGCATTTGTTAGGATGAGATCAAGAGTAGCCAATCCCCTTGTTGCCTCTTCTACCTTCTGGACCATGAAATTGTCTGCAAGGCAAGCGAGGAATTTGTTGGACCTTGTACTCTTGGCCGAGTTTGTTTTCCAGCAAATATCGGGATAGTTGAAATCGCCCATGACTACTACATCTCTTTTCTGTGCCTGTTTGGTCAACTGTTGGCAGAAGACTTCATCAAGATCTTCCTCCTGGCTTGGGGGTCTGTAGTAGACGCCTACAACGACATCTTTTTGAGTCCCAGTTCCCTTGATTCTTATCCAGATGATTTCAAGCTGGTTTCCCAGATTGCTGTCTTGAATTTCTTCTGCAGCATAAGAGTTTTTGACATATAAGGCTACTCCGCCTCCTCTCCCCTTTGTTCGGTTTCTGTGAAAGAGGTTATACCCCTCGATATCTACATTCCAGCGATAGGAGTCATCCCACCGGGTTTCAGTGATGGCTATGATATCATATTTGTGGTGTTGTGCTAGAAGTTGGAGTTCGTCTTGTTTATTTCCCATGCTCTGTGCATTAGTGTAAAGACATGTGAGCCCCTGGAATCTTCCCTTGAGCTGTTTAATTGGGATTATTGTGCTTTTGGTACGTGGTCCTTGTTGTGTTTGTGCAGCCCTCCGTTTAGCCTTCTGGCGATTCCCAGACATTATGGGTAAAGTAGCGTTCGCAAGGCTGTTGTCCCCCTCCCCCGGTGGACCTAGTTTAAAGTGCGTCTAATGAGGTTTGCGAGTCTGTGAGCAAAAAAGTGTTTTCCTGCTTGTGTGAGATGCACCCCATCCCTTGCCAGTAGGCCATCCTCCTGGAATAGCAGGCCATGGTCGAGGAAGCCAAAGCGTTCCTCCTGACACCATTTTCTAAGCCAGTCATTGACCTGTACTATTTTTCTGGCTCTTGTGGGTCCGTGTCTTACAACAGGGAGGAGGGATGAAAAGACCACCTGTACATTACATTCTTTTAGCATTGCTCCTAGAGCTCGAAAATCATTTGTGATCTTTTGAAACGTATGCCTTGCAGTATCATTGGTTCCTACATGAATCAACATGAGGGGAGGATGGTGATAGGGCTTGAGGAGCCTGGTGAGCCTCTGAGTGATATGGTGTATTTTTGCCCCCGGTAGGCAGCATATTTCTCGAGCCATCCCATCTGGTCTGGAAATGACAGCTTCCGTTCCTCTAAGGAGGGAGTCGCCTACTACCAAGACCTGTTTACTTTCAGGAATGACAGCGCCCCTTTTGTGCAATGTGGTGTGTAGGTCTCCAGAGAAGTGATCCTGTTGGTGTGTATTGTGTAGGTGAGAAGTGTTGTCCTCCTCCTCGACATCCCCGGTGCATTCGTCAAGGACAATCCATTGAGATTCATCCGAGAGCCTATGGTTCTCCTGTATGTGTTCCTGTTGCTCATGGTCTATGGTTGGGGATGGTACACCTGCAGGATTGTGCAAGTGTGAATGTTGTGAAGTGTTGTCCCTGTCAGGGCTATCCCCCGCACACTGATCAAGGATGAGCCACTGATCAGTATCTAAGCCATTCTGATCTTCCCCAATGTATATACACACACATACATACACTAGCATAGGTACCCAGAGTTGCTTGGGTTAGGTCTTTTAGAAATCGGTATTGTGGGGTGTTTCAGATTTTATAAATGGTCCCATTAGAAAATAATATATTCTGGTCCAGATCCATCACCTCTGGATTTGGGTGGACTACAGATCCCATAATCCTAAAGTAATCCACCCCCCCCCCAACATAGCTACTATTTTAAGTTCAGCATGATGGGCATGTGTGTCAAGTTTGGTCCAGATCCGCTACCTCAATGGTTCACTGAGCTCTTTGGGTGTGGGTGGACTACAACTCCCAACATTCAGGGTCAGGTTCCCCAAGGCTCTGCCAGTATTTAGAATTGGTCAAGGTGGGTATATGTGCTTTACGTTTCGTCCAAATCAATCATTGGTGGGATACACAGAGCTCTCTGGATGTGGGAGAACTACAACTCCCAACATAGAGGGTCAAGTCCCCCAAGACTCTGCCATTATGTAATGCTGGTTTTATGGTGGGTCTGTGTGCCACATTTGGTCCAGATCTGCTGTCAGTGGGATTTGTAGGGCTCTCTGGATGTGAGTGAACTACAACTCCCATTATCTTCTGCCATTGCCCTCAAAACCCAGTATTTTGACCAGTATTTCAAATTGGTCATGATGGCTCTTTGTGTCAAGTTTGGTCCAGATCCATTGTTGGTGGGGTTCACAGGGCTTTCTAGATGTTAGTAAACTACAACTCCCAACATCCAGATTCTGTTCCTCCCAAATCTTATCAATATGTTGTGTTGGTCATGGTGGATTTGTGTACCTAGTTTAGTCCAGATCCATGGTCAGTGGAGTTCACAGTCCTCTCTGAATGTGGTAAACTATAACTCCCAACATCCAGGGTCTGTTCCTCCCAAACCTTATCAATATGTTGTGTTGGTCATGGTGGATTTGTCTACCTAGTTTAGTCCAGATCCATGGTCAGTGGAGTTCACAGTCCTCTCTGAATGTGGTAAACTATAACTCCCAACATCCAGGGTCTGTTCCTCCCAAACCTTACCAATATGTTGTGTTGGTCATGGTGGATTTGTGTACCTAGTTTAGTCCAGATCCATGGTCAGTGGTGTTCACAGTCCTCTCTGAATGTGGTAAACTATAACTCCCAACATCCAGGTTGTATCCCCGCCCCCCCCCAAAAAAAACCCCCTTACCAATATGCTGTGTTGATCATGGTGGGTTCTGTGCACTACATTTGTTGGTGGTGAGATTCACAGGGCTTTCTGGGTGTGAGTGAACTACAACTCCCATCATTCTCCGTCATTGCCCTCAAAACCCCAGCAGTATTTCAAGTTGGTCATGGTGGATCTGTGTGCTAAGTTTGGTCCAGATCCAAGGTTGGGAGCATTCACAGAGTTCTCTGGATGTCAGTAAACTACAACTCCCAACATCCAGGGTCAATTTCCCCCACAGTGCCAGTATTTAAAGTTGGTTATGATGGGTCTGTGTGCCAAGTTTTGTCCAGATCCATTGTTGGTGAGGTTCACAGTGCTCTCTGGACGTGGGTGGACTACAACTCCCGTTGCAGGGCTTTTGCAAGAGAAAAGAGAGGAGCGCCCACATTGGAGCCATGCCTCCTGTTTTGCAACATCCTCAGCGGAGCTCAGTGTACAGGGTTGAGCTCATGGCAGAGGAATTCAGTCCGATTCAATGCCTTGGGAGACAACCCAAAAATACTGCTTTCGCGGCATTTGTGGCCATGCCCTTTTGCAGTGATTTAGTGCCATCGAGACCTGCAAAGCATTTTGTGCAAGTTTTCTCATCCTTGCTTCGAAAGAGGGTCAAGCTCGGCCAGAAACTCTCCGTCGAGAGAAACGCCCAGCTGTTGCTCTCTTTGTTTGGTTGTTTTTAGAATGTGCAGAAATAAGCAAACGCTCTTGGCAAAGGAAACGGTATGAAAAGCCTTGTATTTTGTATCAAAAACAGTATATTTTTGTGCAAAGGGCACCGCTTCTTTCCCAGAACATTGCTTTTGCAATTTTTGCGTGTGCAAATGAATTCTGCGCAAAAAAAGTCCCCAAATTGTGTGCAAAAAAAGTCCCCAACTGAAAAGCGCTTCCAAGAGTCCATACGTTGTTCTTTCAAAAGGAAAAAATGTTGGAAATCATTCCTTTCTCACTGCAAGAAGGAAGTCAGGAACTGTCGAAGGCTTTCATGGCCGGAATCACTCAGTTCTTGTGAGTTTTTTTGGGCTATATGGCCATATGGCCTATATGGAATGTGTCCAGAGGAGGGCGACTAAAATGATCAAGGGTCTGGAGAACAAGCCCTATGAGGAGCGGCTTAGGGAACTGGGCATGTTTAGCCTGAAGAAGAGAAGGCTGAGAGGAGATATGATAGCCATGTATAAATATGTGAGAGGAAGCCACAGGGAGGAGGAGGGAGCAAGCTTGTTTTCTGCTTCCTTGGAGACTAGGACGCAATGGAACAATGGCTTCAAACTACAAGAGAGGAGATTCCATCTGAACATTAGGAAGAACTTCCTGACTTTGAGAGCCGTTCAGCAGTGGAACTCTCTGCCCCGGAGTGTGGTGGAGGCTCCTTCTTTGGAAGCTTTTAAGCAGAGGCTGGATGGCCATTTGTCAGGGGTGATTTGAATGCAATATTCCTGCTTCTTGGCACAATGGGGTTGGACTGGATGGCCCATGAGGTCTCTTCCAACTCTTTGATTCTATGATTCTATGATTCTATGTTCTAGAGGCATTTCTCCTGACGTTTCACCTGCATCTATGGCAAGCTTCCTCAGAGGTGAGGTCTGCTGGAAATGGGGAAAGAGGGGTTTATATATCAGGGTGAGACAAAGGACTTTTGTCAGTTGGGCTGGGTGTGAGTCTTTCAACTGACCACCTTGATTAGCATACAATGGGCTGACTGTGCCTGGGGCAAACTCTTCTTGAAAGGTGATTAGATGTCCCTGCCTGTTTTTCTACACAGAGAAGCCATTGAAATCCACAAACATGTGGACAATTTCAACAGAAAGGAAGAAACCATGAAAATGAACAAAATCTGGCTACCAGTATTAAAAAATTCTAAAATTGCAACAGCAAAAACAGCAGAGAGAAAAACAGGCAGGGACATCTAATCACCTTTCAAGAAGAGTTTGCTCCAGGCACAGTCAGCCCATTGTATGCTAATCAAGGTGGTCAGTTGAAAGATTCACACCTAGCCCAACTTACAAAAGCCTTTTGTCTCACCCTGGTCATTCCACAGATATATTCCACAGGGCGCCACAATTCAAGAGAGATATTGACTCTAAGCTGGAATGTGTCCAGAGGAGGGCGACTAAAATGATCAAGAGTTTGGAGAACAAGCCCTATGAGGAGCGGCTTAGGGAACTGGGCATGTTTAGCCTGAAGAAGAGAAGGATGAGAGGAGATATGATAGCCATGTATAAATATGTGAGAGGAAGCCACAGGGAGGAGGAGGGAGCAAGCTTGTTTTCTGCTTCCTTGGAGACTAGGACGCGGAACAATGGCTTCAAACTACAAGAGAGGAGATTCCATCTGAACACGAGGAAGAACTTCCTGACTGTGAGAGCCATTCAGCAGTGGAACTCTCTGCCCCGGAGTGTGGTGGAGGCTCCTTCTTTGGAAGCTTTGAAGCAGAGGCTGGATGGCCATCTGTCAGGGGTGATTTGAATGCAATATTCCTGCTTCTTGGCAGAATGGGGTTGGACTGGATGGCCCAGGAGGTCTCTTCCAACTCTTTGATTCTATGATTCTATATAAACCCCTTTTTTCCCAACTCCTCTGAGGATGCTTGCCATAGATGCAGGCGAAACGTCAGGAGAAATGCCTCTAGAACATGGCCATATAGCCCGAAAAAACCCACAAGAACGAAGTCAGGAACGATTTACGTCCTGAGAACCGTGCATGAGTGAGTCATATCGCGCCAAAGTCTTTGGTTTGTTGCTTTCGGTTCTTGTTCGTTTTTTGAAAAAGCCACAACAGCGCTCTCATCGAATGCAATTTTAATCGTAACGAAGAAGGCAAAGCCTGGCTCTCCTGGCTCCCCCCCCCCCCATTGTCTCCTTGGAGTCATGCCTCTTTCCCATCGTTTTGGGGCTCCGGGGCTTTCCGTCTCGCTCAAACGCAAGAGCCAGGCGCTTATTATATAAGTGGAGACGGCACAGATGCAATTATTAAGATGAACGTAAATAACACGTTGTCTGCTTCGCCCCCTTGGCAGCCAGGTTTGGAAAGGGAAAGGAGACATGGAGCCAGTCCTGCGATCCAAGGCTTGGTGTGCCCTTGCTTTGCAAAAAGGCAATTGTTGCAATGATGGGGGATAGAATCCTAGAATCCAAGAGTTGGAAGAGACCTCCTGGGCCATCATCCAGTCCAACCCCATTCTGCCAAGAAGCAGGAATATTGCATTCAAAGCACCCCTGACAGATGGCCATCCAGCCTCTGCTTATGTTCAGATGGAATCTCCTCTCTTGTAGTTTGAAGCCATTGTTCCGCGTCCTAGTCTCCAAGGAAGCAGAAAACAAGCTTGCTCCCTCCTCCTCCCTGTGGCTTCCTCTCACGTATTTATACATGGCTATCATATCTCCTCTCAGCCTTCTCTTCTTCAGGCTAAACATGCCCAGAATCATAGAATCCTAGAATCAAAGAGTTGGAAGAGACCTCATGGGCCTTCATCCAGTCCAGCCCCATTCTGCCAAGAAGCAGGAATATTGCATTCAAATCACCCCTGACAGATGGCCATCCAGCCTCTGTTTAAAAGCTTCCAAAGAAGGAGCCTCCACCACACTCCGGGGCAGAGAGTTCCACTGCTGAATGGCTCTCACTGTCAGGAAGTTATTCCTAATGTTCAGATGGAATCTCCTTTCTTGTAGTTTGAAGCCATGGTTCCATTGCTTCCTAGTCTCCAGGGAAGCAGAAAAGGAAGCTTGCTCCCTCCTCCTCCCTGTGGCTTCCTCTCATATATTTATACATGGCTATCATATCTCCTCTCAGCCTTCTCTTCTTCAGGCTAAACATGCCCAGCTCCTTAAGCCGCTCCTCATAGGGCTTGTTCTCCACACCCTTGATCTGCTCCCTCCTCCCTGTGGCTTCCTCTCACATATTTATACATGGCTCTCATCATATCTCCTCTCAGCCTTCTCTTCTTCAGGCTAAACATGCCCAGTTCCCTAAGCCGCTCCTCATAGGGCTTGTCCTCCAGACCCTTGATCATTTTAGTCGCCCTCCTCTGGACACATTCCTGCTTGTCAATATCTCTCTTGAATTGTGGTGCCCAGAATTGGACACAATATTCCAGGTAAAGTGGTCTAACCAAAGCGGAATAGAGCATGGGGAGCGTGACTTCCTTAGATCTAGACACTATGCTCCTATTGATGCAGGCCAAAATCCCATTGGCTTTTTTTGCCACCACGTCACATTCCTGGCTCATGTTGGCTCATGTTTAACTTGTTGTCCACGAGGACTCCAAGATCTGGATGTGGAATGATTTGCTCAAGGAGGCCACAAGTCTGTCTACACTGTAGAATTCAATGCAGTTCCATACCACTTAAACATAGCTCAGGGCTGTGCAATGATGGGAGTTGTGGTTTGGTGATGGGCCCATTGTGAAATGGCAGCTTCCAGGATTGCATAACAGCCTGCTATGGGATTCGTCCTGCAACGCATCATCCTGCAGCGCAGATGCACTTCTATTTATGCTTATACCACTTATACTGACACTGCTCAATGCTGTGCAATGTTGGGAGTCATGGTTTGGTGATACACCCTAAATACATTGTGAAATGACAGCTCCCAGAATCTCACAGCATTGAGCAACATGCTATGGGATTCATTCTGCAGTACATTGTCCTGTAGCGCATCGTCCTGCAGCACAGATATGCCTTCATGAATGCTTATACCACTTGAACCCAATGCTGTGCAATATTGGGAGTCATGTTTGGGTGATGGACCCAAAATACATTGTGAAATCCCATAACATCATGCTATAGGGTTCATCCTGCAGCGCATCGTCCTGCAGCGCAGATGCAGCTCCATTTATTCTTATACCGCTTGTATGCTGGCCAATGTTGGGAGTCATGGTTTGGTGGTGCACCCTAAATACATTGTGAAATGACAATTCCCAGGATCCCATAGTATCTGATTCTTCCTGCATCGCATTCGTCCTGCAGCACAGATGCACCTCCATGGATGCTTATAGCACTTAACTGCCACCTCTCAATGCTGTGCAATAATGGGAATTGTGGTTTAGTGGTGCACTCTAAATACATTATGAAATGATAGTTCCCAGAATCTCCTAGCATTTGGGCATCATACAATGGGATTTGTCCTGCAGCGCATTGTTCTGCAGCACAGATGCCCCTCCATGGATGCTTATGCCACTTGAACTGCCACAGCTCAATGCTGTGCAGTGATGGGAATTGTGGTTTAGTGGTGCACCCTAAATACATTATGAAATGGCAGTTCTCAGGATCCCATAGCATCTGATTCTTCCTGCAATGCATTCGTCCTGCAGCGCAGATGCCCCTCCATGGATGCTTATGCCACTTGAACTGCCACGGCTCAATGCTGTGCAGTGATGGGAGTCATGGTTTAGTGATGCACCCTAAATACATTATGAAATGGCAGTTCCCAGGATCCCATAGCATCTGATTCTTCCTGCAGCGCATTCATCCTGCAGCGCAGATGCACCTCCATGGATACTTATAGCACTTAACTGCCACCTCTCAATGCTGTGCAATGATGGGAATTGTGGTTTAGTGGTGCACCCTAAATACATTATGAAATGGCAACTTCCAGGATCCCATAGCATCTGATTCTTCCTGCAGCGCATTCATCCTGCAGCGCAGATGCACCTCCATGGATGCTTATAGCACTTAACTGCCACCTCTCAATGCTGTGCAATGATGGGAATTGTGGTTTAGTGATGCACCCTAAATACATTATGAAATGGCAACTTCCAGGATCCCATAGCATCTGATTCTTCCTGCATCGCATTCATCCTGCAGCGCAGATGCACCTCCATGGATGCTTATAGCACTTAACTGCCACCTCTCAATGCTGTGCGATGATGGGAATTGTGGTTTAGTGGTGCACCCTAAATACATTATGAAATGATAGTTCCCAGAATCTCCTAGCATTTGGGCATCATACAATGGGATTTGTCCTGCAGCGCATTGTTCTGCAGCACAGATGCCCCTCCATGGATGCTTATGCCACTTGAACTGCCACGGCTCAATGCTGTGCAGTGATGGGAATTGTGGTTTAGTGGTGCACCCTAAATACATTATGAAATGGCAGTTCTCAGGATCCCATAGCATCTGATTCTTCCTGCAGCGCATTCGTCCTGCAGTGCAGATGGACCTCCATGGATGCTTATAGCACTTAACTGCCACTTCTCAATGCTGTGCAATAATGGGAATTGTGGTTTAGTGATGCACCCTAAATACATTATGAAATGGCAGTTCCCAGGATCCCATAGCATCTGATTCTTCCTGCATCGCATTCATCCTGCAGCGCAGATGCACCTCCATGGATGCTTATAGCACTTAACTGCCACCTCTCAATGCTGTGCAATGATGGGAATTGTGGTTTAGTGGTGCACCCTAAATACATTATGAAATGGCAACTTCCAGGATCCCATAGCATCTGATTCTTCCTGCATCACATTCGTCCTGCAGCGCAGATGCACCTCCATGGATGCTTATAGCACTTAACTGCCACTTCTCAATGCTGTGCAATAATGGGAATTGTGGTTTAGTGGTGCACCCTAAATACATTATGAAATGGCAGCTTCCAGGATCCCATAGCATCTGATTCTTCCTGCAGCGCATTCGTCCTGCAGCGCAGATGCACCTCCATGGATGCTTATAGCACTTAACTGCCACCTCTCAATGCTGTGCAATAATGGGAATTGTGGTTTAGTGGTGCACCCTAAATACATTATGAAATGGCAGTTCCCAGGATCCCATAGCATCTGATTCTTCCTGCAGCGCATTCGTCCTGCAGCGCAGATGCACCTCCATGGATGCTTATAGCACTTAACTGCCACCTCTCAATGCTGTGCAATAATGGGAATTGTGGTTTAGTGGTGCACCCTAAATACATTATGAAATGGCAGTTCCCAGGATCCCATAGCATCTGATTCTTCCTGCAGCGCATTCGTCCTGCAGCGCAGATGCACCTCCATGGATGCTTATAGCACTTAACTGCCACCTCTCAATGCTGTGCAATAATGGGAATTGTGGTTTAGTGGTGCACCCTAAATACATTATGAAATGGCAGTTCCCAGGATCCCATAGCATCTGATTCTTCCTGCAGCGCATTCGTCCTGCAGCGCAGATGCACCTCCATGGATGCTTATAGCACTTAACTGCCACCTCTCAATGCTGTGCAATAATGGGAATTGTGGTTTAGTGGTGCACCCTAAATACATTATGAAATGGCAGTTCCCAGGATCCCATAGCATCTGATTCTTCCTGCAGCGCATTCGTCCTGCAGCGCAGATGCACCTCCATGGATGCTTATAGCACTTAACTGCCACCTCTCAATGCTGTGCAATAATGGGAATTGTGGTTTAGTGATGCACCCTAAATACATTATGAAATGGCAGTTCCCAGGATCCCATAGCATCTGATTCTTCCTGCATCACATTCGTCCTGCAGCGCAGATGCACCTCCATGGATGCTTATAGCACTTAACTGCCACCTCTCAATGCTGTGCAATAATGGGAATTGTGGTTTAGTGGTGCACCCTAAATACATTATGAAATGGCAGCTTCCAGGATCCCATAGCATCTGATTCTTCCTGCATCACATTCGTCCTGCAGCGCAGATGCACCTCCATGGATGCTTATAGCACTTAACTGCCACCTCTCAATGCTGTGCAATAATGGGAATTGTGGTTTAGTGGTGCACCCTAAATACATTATGAAATGGCAGTTCCCAGGATCCCATAGCATCTGATTCTTCCTGCATCACATTCGTCCTGCAGCGCAGATGCACCTCCATGGATGCTTATAGCACTTAACTGCCACTTCTCAATGCTGTGCAATAATGGGAATTGTGGTTTAGTGGTGCACCCTAAATACATTATGAAATGGCAGCTTCCAGGATCCCATAGCATCTGATTCTTCCTGCATCACATTCGTCCTGCAGCGCAGATGCACCTCCATGGATGCTTATAGCATTTAACTGCCACCTCTCAATGCTGTGCGATGATGGGAATTGTGGTTTAGTGGTGCACCCTATGCTATGAGACTCTGGGAAATGACAGTTCCCAGAGTCTCATAGCATTGGGCATCATGCTATGGGATTCGTCCTGCAGCGCATCATTTTGCAGTGCATATACACCTCCATGGATGCTTATAGCACTTAACTGCAACAGCTCAATGCTGTGCAATGTTGAGAGTCATGGTTTAATGATGCACCCTAAATATATTGTGAAATGACAGCTCCCAAGATCCCATAGGATCATGCTATCGGATTCATCCTGCAGCGCATTAGTCCTGCAGCATAGATGCACTTCCATTTATGCTTATGCCACTTGAACTGCCATGGCTCAATGCTATGCAATGTTGGGAATAGTGGTTTGGTGATGCTCCCTAAATACATTGTGAAATGATAGTTTCCAGGATCTCCAAGCATTGAGCATCATGAGATGGGGTTCATCCTGCAGCGCATTTGTCTTGCAGTCTCCATGGATGCTTCCTTGACTTTGCGAGACCTGTTGAACGAGGATGCACCTGCACTGTGGAACAAAGGCAGCTTGATGCCACTTTTTAACTCATCCCTATAGAGTCCTGGGAGTTTTGCAAGCCTTCTCTGCTGGTACTTCGCCAAACTACAACTCCCAGGATTCCATTGAATTGAGCCATGGTGGACTTTTCCAATTCTATGATGATTCTTTGGAAAAGCCAGCCATGCCTGGTAAAGTGGGAGGCAAGAAGGAAAGGGGAGAGACCCCCTTGCAGATCGAGGTAAAGCAGCGCCAAATTGCAAGACCCCCATTTGGTATGAGATCTCCTCTAGCCCTGAGCAAAGCCAACCTGGTACCCAATTGCGTCAAATTGCTCCAAGGGGAAATGCATTTCCCTGTTTTGTTTTGAAAAGAAGGGAAGTTTGGGCTTTGATCTGGCTCTTTTTCCACCGAAGGGCCCTGAATGGAGGGAAGACTAAAATTAGACCCAAACCGCTGGGCTTGGAAACATTAAAAGAGGCTTTAGAGGAAAGAGCTGCTTCCTATACATTTTGGCAGGATGCCTTTTCTGCAGGAGGCAGAGAGCCTGGAAATGGCTGTTTCTGGCCCAGAAGTACTACTACTACTACTACTACTACTACTACTACTACTACTATTATTATTCC
This sequence comes from Anolis sagrei, assembly GCF_037176765.1. Lineage (NCBI taxonomy): Eukaryota > Metazoa > Chordata > Lepidosauria > Squamata > Anolidae > Anolis > Anolis sagrei. The sequence continues at coordinate 1,796,280 of NC_090030.1, forward strand.
TATTTATCTCCCCAAAGGGGACTCAAAGCAGCTTGACATAAAAACATTCATAGATACAGTTTATATGCAATTCATATACCATTTAAAATATCCAAAAATCCTCTGCAGTTACGGATTTCTGCAAGGTGCAAAAGACAAATGGCAAGGCACATAAGACCTAGAAATCCAAAATGCTACAGAATCATTGGAATCAGCGGCTAAGTTGGCTTTTGAATGGTTCCGTGTTTAGGAAATTACACTACGTAGCACCGTGTTTCTCAACTTGGGGGTTGGGACCCCTGGGGGTTGCAAGGGGGGCTTCAGAGGGGTCACCAAACATATATTTCTGATGGTCTTAGGAACCCCATTTGGCAGAGAAGGCTGGAGATCTCTCTGCCTGTCCTTCTCTTCCTTTTTGGAAACACAACACAAATCCTCCCACCAAAAGCTCCTCTCCGCTGGGATTGGCCAGCCTCTCAGCCAAGGGGAGGGCTGTTCCTGAGACTCCAAGCAGGGAGGGGAGAGCAGGCGTGTTTGGCACATGGCAACGTGGTGTGCATGTGCAGGCAAGGGAGAGCATGCAAGGCTGGAGGGAGGCTCAGTCCCTTCAAGGCAGGAGGAAAAGTGTCGGTGCGATGTGGGACTGAGTGTGGCCCAGCAGCATCAGGAGGAGGAGGAGGAGCAGCAGAAGTAGCATAGGTAACTTGGTCTTTCCTTTTGTTTGTTTTTTTAGTAATGCTCCCATTAGAAAATGCATAAGGATGTGAGTGAACTACAACTCCCAAAATCTTGGGTCAATCCTCCCCAAATCCCACCAGTATTTGGGGTCCGTGTGCCAAGTTTAGCCCAGATCCATGTCAGCCGGGTTCAGTGCTCTTTGCATCCAAGTGAACTACAACTCCCATATGCCAAGGTCGGCCACCCCCCAAACCTCGCCTGTATTCACAGTTAGCCACATTGGGTCTGTTGCCATTTCAAAACCAGGGAATGAGTTCCTTTGCAGAGTTTCTTTGAGAAACCAGAAGTGAAGGTATTTATAGAATCCTAGAATCAAAGAGTTGGAAGAGACCTCGTGGGCCATCATCCAGTCCAACCCCATTCTGCCAAGAAGCAGGAATATTGCATTCAAATCACCCCTGACAGATGGCCATCCAGCCTCTGTTTAAAAGCTTCCAAAGAAGGAGCCTCCACCACACTCCGGGGCAGAGAGTTCCACTGCTGAACGGCTCTCACAGTCAGGAAGTTCTTCCTCGTGTTCAGATGGAAACTCCTCTCTTGTAGTTTGAAGCCATTGTTCTGCATCCTAGTCTCCAAGGAAGCAGAAAACAAGCTTATCATCTTTATTATTTGATTATGTTACAAGCTTTACCCGCCACGTGTTGCTGTGGCCAACCTTCCTCTTTCTCTCCTTCTTTCCTTCTCTTTTTCCTTCCTTCCTTCCTTCCTTCCTTCCTTCCTTCCTTTCTTCCTTCCTTCCTTCCTTCCTTCCTTCCTTCCTTCCTTCCTTCCCTTTTTTCTTTCCTTCTCTCCTTCTTTCCTTCTCTTCTTCCTTCCTTCCTTCCTTCCTTCCTTCCTTCCTTCCTTCCTTCCTTCCCTTTTTTCTTTCCTTCTTTCCTTCTTTCCTTCTCTTCTTCCTTCCTTCCTTCCTTCCTTCCTTCCTTCCTTCCTTCCCTTTTTCCTTTCCTTCTCTCCTTCCTTCTCTCTTTCCCTTCCTTCAACCCACTATTTCTTTCCATTCCTCTTTCTCCCCTTTCTCCCTTCTCTACCTATTCTTGGACTGCAACTCCCAGCACTCCTCCTGATCCATCTATCTACCTACTTACCTATCTCTATCTAATCTATCTATCTGGAGGATTGATGGGAATTGCAGTCCAGGAAATAAGAAATGGGAAATATGCATGGATTGGGATGCTCTCTAAGAAATCCAAGGAGAAAAAAGCTTGCATTTGGATCCTCCTCCTTTCCTAAAGGGCCTGATCTGGGGGATGTTGGGAGCTGTAGTCCGGAAGAGAGTGTGGATATGCTTTTGTGTGTTTTGCTTGACAGAGATGGTTTTTTTGCGCATGCGCTGTAGTGTCTTTTTGCTTTTTTGGCTTTTGAAGCCCCTTCCTCTGTGTTTTTCAGTGTTTTTATGAGTGATGGCCACTCGTTGGCCTGAGAGGTGCCTTGTGTCCAAATCTGGTGTCAATTCATACAGTGGTTTTGAGTTACGTTAATCCCACAAATGAGTGCAGAAAGGTTTTTGAGATCTCAGGAGGTAATCTGTGGTTGTGGGGTCTTCCTAGGAAGTTTCTGCATGTTTTGGATGCAGTTGTGTTGTTGACCAATGGCTTGTTTTCTGGTTCTGCACAAGACGAGGGCAGAACGCCCTCAGCCCCTGACTTTTGCTGTCAAAGCAAGAGAACAGGATGACATTTTAGAAAAGAGTTAATCCGCCCTGAACTCAACAATATTCCTGGAATATTCTGCAATATTTGATCACCGTCATACAATGGGGAGGGAGGTGACCTTCCAAGTGGTCACCAAGCCTCGTTTGACCGGTCACTTGACCTCCCGTGCTGCAAAACAGTGTTGGGAAGGTTGCCAATGGTTGGATGATATTGTTTTAAGGGCCAAAGATGGGTTTCCTCCTCTTCCGGTGTTGGAATTCCCATCTTCTGACCCCTAGTGACTCTATATCTCCCATGCAGCCAATGGAAGAAAGAAGGAGAGGTCCAACATCAGCCATCCTAACCATATGCAAATGCAATGGATCTTAACAGAAATCTGCTTTCCTTCTGTCCTGCAAGAACCCTTCATTTCACTACTGGGCATCGTACTTCTTGTGGTTGCTTAAACATAACATAATTACAATGGGAACGCATTGCACAAAGAAGCCTTTGAGTTTTGCATGGGAAAACATGGTGCAGAAAACTTTGCCTTGAAATGCATTTTTGCTGTTCTTTTGTGCAAAAAAAAAAGGTTCAGATGCTTTTTGCAAAGAAAGGTCCTGACGTGAAGAAATTCATGGAAATTGGTCACAGGGTCAATTTTTTTTTGGCTGAGATCTCAATGTGTGCTTTCCATGAAAGGGAAGAGATGCATGGTTCAGACCATGGAAACACAGCTGGTCTCAGCTCCTAGTGTTCAACTGGAGTCTCTTTACTGCCATTTGAACCCATCCATCCATCTATTCATCCATTGTGCCCTAGTCTCAGGAACATCAGAAGCCAAGTTTACCCCTTCCTCCCCAACGGGACCTCCTTCCCAAGACTCAAACACTGCTCTCATGCCCCCTTCTCTCAGCCTTCTTTTCTCCAAGCTAAATATACTTAGCTCCCTGAGCCTCTCCTCATAGGGATCCATGGCTTCCAGACCTTGTTAGCTTCCTCCTCAAGTCTTGGAATGCAATTCTTTTTGCTTCTTGACAGAATGGGGTTGGACTGGATGGCCCACGAGGTCTCTTCCAACTCTATGGTTCTATGATTCCAACTCTTTTTTTTTTCAGACATCTTCTCTGATCCCAGAACAGCCAGATCTTCATGGTTTGAACTTCCCTCTTTCCTTCCCTCCCTCCTTCTGTCCTTCCTTCCTTCCATCATTCATTCCCTCCCTCCCTCCTTTCGTCTTCCTTCCTTCCTTTCTTTCCTTCTTTCTTTCCTTCCCTCCTTGTTTCCTACCTTCCCTCTTTCCTTCCTTCTTTCCTTCCTTCTTTCCTTCCTTCCTTCCTTCCTTCCTTCCATCCTTCCATCCCTCCTTCCATCCCTCCCTCCCTCCTTCCATCCCTCCCTCCCTCCCTCCTTCCATCCTTACCTCCATCCATCCATCCATCCTTCCTTCCTTCCTTCACTCACTCACTCACTTCTTTCTTTCTTTCTTTCTTTCTTTCTTTCTTTCTCTCTTTCTGTTTGTCTGTCCACCCTTCTTTCTTTCCCTCCTTCCCTCTTTCCTTCTTCCTTCCTTTACTTCCTTCCTTCACTCACTCACCCACCCACTCACTAACTCACTCACTCCTTTCTTCTTTCTTTCTTTCTTTCTTTCTTTCTTTCTTTCTATCTGTCTTTCTTTCTCTCTTTTCCTCCCTTCTTCTTTCCTGCTTTCTTTCTTTTCTTCCTTCCTTTCTTCCTTACATCATTCCTTCGCTCACTGACTCACTCCTTTCTTTCTTTCTTTCTTTCTTTCTTTCTTTCTTTCTTTCTTTCTTTCTTTCCTTCCTTCCTTCCTTCCTTCTTTCCCTCCCTCCTTCTTTCCTTCTTTCTTCTCTTCCTTCCTTCCTTCCTTCCTTCCTTCCTTCCTTCCTTCCTTCCTTCCCTCCCTCCCTCCCTCCCTCCCTCCCTTCTTCTCTCCTCCCTCCCTCCTTTCCTTCCCTCTTTCCTTTTTTCCTTCCTTCACTCCTTCATTCTTTCTTTCTTTCCTCCCTCCCTCCCTCCCTTCCATCCTTGACTCCCCACCAATAAGCGTCAGAGGCAGGGTTCTCTCTAGCGCTTCACAGCTGCTTTTTCTTTCCCTTGGAGACCCAGATCACTTATCATGCAAATCTTTATAGTTTGCCTTCCTTCCTTCCTTCCCCATTAGAAAGCATCAAAGGCAGGGTTCCCTCTGGGACTTCACAGCTGCCTTTCCTTCCCCTTGAGGACCAGAGCAACCTAATCTTCATGATCTGAAATATCTCCTCTGCTCCACAACATCAACAACAACAACAACAACAACAACAACAACAACAGGCAGCAGTATGGCTTGACAATTGTTGGGTGATGGAATAACCCTTTGCGCCCCATCCAGAAAGGCATTCCCTCTATTATGCATGCATAAATTGTGTGTGAAGGTAGCCTTTCTTTCTCCCACCAAAGAGAACATTTCCAAGGATCCCTTCTTGTTTGCAATATGCATTCAGAACCCAGCCATTGCCGTCCTGGTGCATCCAGGTGAGGAAGTCATGCTCCACTCCAGAGGTACATCTCTACCCTGAGAGTAACGCGGCTGGTCTTGCCGTGCCCTTTGCCTCACGGGCCTGAGCTGCTAATGGCGTGTAAACGTCTTGTAAATGCATGTAGACCTGGTCTTTTGGCAGCCGCAGTGTCTTGGCCAGGCCCAGCCTTTGGTCTTGAGGAATGAATACTGCTGGATGGCTTTGGGTCAGTGGTTTCTGAAATGGGAAGGCTGCTAAGCCTCTCCTGATTTCCTTTCTGCTTGTAAAGAAGCATAATTGGCAAGACTGGGGGAGCGTTGTTGCACGTTATCCAAAGATTTTGCTCCCATTCCGGGAAATAGTACTGTATTGCTCCCATTCTGACACACTTCTCTGCTTATATAAACCACTCTAAAAATGGGGTGCATTTTAGAAGTGCAGGAGTGTCTTAATATAGTTTTGCTGTTTACTTACTTAGGCGATCCCTCATTGGACGAGTAAGATGGTCTTCCATCATGGGTTTCCTTGTGGGTCCGTATGTGGCTGTGGAGCCCTATTCTTGCTCTGCATCTCCTTCCGCAGTGAGGGCATTGGTTTCCAGGTGGAAGGCGGTCCCGGTCGGGGTTGGCTTGGCGCGCCTTCCTCTTGGCACGTTTCTCTCTTTCACCCTCCACTCATGCCTCTTCAAATTCTGCAGCACTGCTGGTCACAGCTGACCTCCAGCTGGAGCGCTCCAGGGCCAGGGCTTCCCAGTTCTCAGTGTCTATGCCAGAGTTTTTAAGGTTGGCTTTGAGGTCATCTTTCAATCTCTTTTCCTGTCCACCAAATTTCCATTTTCTGTTCTTAAGTTCAGAGTAGAGCAACTGCTTTGGGAGACAGTGGTCAGGCATCCGGACAACGTGGCTGGCCCAGCAAAGTTGATGTTGGAGGACCATCTGAACATTAGGAAGAACTTCCTGACTGTGAGAGCCGTTCAGCAGTGGAACTCTCTGCCCCGGAGTGTGGTGGAGGCTCCTTCTTTGGAAGCTTTTAAGCAGAGGCTGGATGGCCATCTGTCAGGGGTGATTTGAATGCAATATTCCTGCTTCTTGGCAGAATGGGGTTGGACTGGATGGCCCACCAGGTCTCTTCCAACTCTTTGATTCTATGATTCTATGATTCTATGACCATCGCTTCAATGCTGGTGGTCTTTGTGTTTTTTATTTTCTTTGGAAGACGCCTGTGCGTGGGTTTTTTTTAATGTGTGGGGGTCAGTGCACAACTGATCAACACACAGTCTTCACAGAGTGAGGTTCCACTGGTGATGTAGTTCAACACAATGACCATGGCTTCTCAGTCTGTTGCAGCCTTCTTCCACCTTCACAGCCATTGTAACATGTGCCATGTTATCCTCCGCCTGCTCCGCCATTGAAGTCTTTGGGTCTTCGGACTGTGCTTGGTCTGGAACCTCCCCCGCGGCCACTCCTGGGAGTGCACGACTCCAGTTGTTGTGCCTACAGGTTCATCGGAACACGCAAGCCCCCTCACCACGACAAGGGGACAGTCCATCGAGGGGGAGTTTTGTTATTTATGGTGGTATTGGAGAAATATGGTAATAATAATGCTGTAGTTTTTTTTCAGTTCTAAGACCCACTTTCCTCCCTATATAACCATATCTAAAAATGGGGTGCATTTTAGAATTGCAGGAGTATCTTAATATAGTTTTGTTGTTTACGGTGGTACTGACATTAGGGTGCATCTTACAATTGATGGGAACTTACAATTGGAGAAATATGATAATAACAATGCTGTATTTTTTCAGTTCTAAGACCCACTTTCCCCCCTATATAAGCATATCTAAAAATGGGGTGCATTTTAGAATTGCAGGGGTGTCTTAATATAGTTTTGTTGTTTATGGTGGTACTGACATTATGCTGCATCTTCCAATCGATTGGGTCTTACAATTGGAGAAATATGGTAATAACAATGCTGTATTTTTCCAGTTCTAAGACCCACTTTTCCCCCTATATAAGCATATCTAAAAATGGGGTGCATTTTAGAATTGCAGGGGTGTCTTAATATAGTTTTGTTGTTTATGGCCGTACTGACATTAGGGTGCCTCTTCCAATCGATGGGGTCTTACAATTGGAGAAATATGGTAATAACAATGCTGTATTTTTCCAGTTCTAAGACCCACTTTTATATAAGCATATCTAAAAATGGGGTGTAACTTAACCACAACGTTCTGAAACTTGGCAGGAATGATGTTCTCACTCATGTTGTGGCTCTATGAAGAAATACAAAAGGATACCTCTTCTGGTTTTCCTAAAATTTCCTAAAAATCAGTGGATGAGCGAAATGTTCTGAAACTTGGCAAATTGCAACTTAGAATTGCAGGTATATCGATATATTTCAGTTATACATTGGTGGTAGCTGCACTGAACTTAGGATGCGTCCAATAATCGATGATGTCGTACAATTGAAGAAACACGGTAGTTTGCGTACAATCGCCAATTGTACCTTCAGATCTGAATATCCGTTAGGCCCTACTCTTGATGATGTCCATTTTCCATACATTCTCCCATTTATCAACCTTGCGGTCCTGTTTCTCAAGTGCCTTTCCTTCCCGGCTATTTTTCATGATGTCATTTTGGAGTATTTTTAATGTTTCTGTTTATCTAGAAAGTGACTCTTGTCTGCTGGGAATAACATTTCTTGCTCCTCCTTGGTTTTGCTAACTTTTTGACCTCTCTCTTTAGCCATTTTGCAGCACAGAAATAGCACCGTGCCAATCGCTCAGCTCCTCTTGGTCGCCGCTGTGGCTGCAATTGGGCTTTTGCATGAGTTTTAGCAGCATTTTATTATTGTTATCTTGGAGTATAGCTGGAGATGTCCAAAGGAGGGGAATGGCATGGTTCCCTGTTATTGCAAACACAAGCTACAATGGAAGGGAGCAAAGAGTACAAGAAGTAGGCAAATTGCAAGAGATGGAGCCCTGGTTGCTCTTTCTTTCTCTTACAACTGACTCTGGGTTTTTCTGTGATCTCTTTATGAATACATACTTTTTTGTCATCAGCAAGACACCATCACTGATGGCAACACACACACAGAGAGAGAGAGAGAGAGAGAGAGAGAGAGAGAGAGAGTCCAGATGTATATATGGCTAAGAAAACCCTACTTCAGGTTTTCTCAACCTTCCGAATGCCACGGCCCCTTAATACGGTTCCTCATGTTGTGGTGACCCCCAACCATAACATTATTTTCGTTGCTACTTCTTAACTGTAATGTTGCTACTGCTATGAATTCTAATGTAAATATCTGGTATGCTGGATGTATTTTCATTAACTGGACCAAATTTGACACAAATACCCAATACACCCAAATTTGAATACTGGTGGGGTTGAGGGAGATTTTATCCTTTGGAAGTTGTAGTTGCTGGGATATATTAGGGTTCACCTGCAATCAAAGTGCATTCTGAACTCCACCAATGATCAACAGGAAATACTGGAAGGGTTTGGTGGGCATTGACCTTGAGTTTTGGAGTTGTAGTTCACCTACACCCAGAGAGCACTGTGGACTCAAACAATGATGGATCTGGACCAAACTTGGCACGAATACTCAATATGCCCAAATGTGAACACTGGTGGATATTGGGGAAAATAGACCTTGACATTTGGGAGTTGTAGTTTCTGGGATTTATAGTTCGCCTACAATCAAAGAGCATTCTGAACCTCACCAATGATAGAATTGGCCCAAACATTCCACACAGAACCCCCATGACCAACAGAAAATACTGTGTTTTCTGATGGTCTTTGGTGACCCCTCTGACAACCCTTCGCGACCCCTCCAGGGGTCCCGACCCCCAGGTTGAGAACCACTGCCCTACTTCATTTGTCTTAATGAAAATCACCCATTTTGATTCTAAAGTGCTTTGGAGAAATGGTAATGGGTTCCTATTGAAACTATTAAGGGGTTCCAAAAGGTTTGATGGTTTTTCATCAAGTTATTAACCCATTTGTGCCAATGGAGACATAAACAGGGCTTCTCCCTCCCTTGGTTTTAGGGCTATCGAGATGAAACTTGCTGCAATTGTGGCACACATTTACCACTTGAATCCCCCCAAGTTTCACAACATTTCACTCATTTACTGATTTTAAGGATATTTTTGAAGTTTCTCTGGACAACATTAAAACAAAGCTACAAGAGCTATCCCCTCATTTTTTTTTCCTATAAAGACACCCTATAACCAGGGCATCATTCGCCCCCCCAAGTTTCAGAATGTTTCGCTTATCCACTGACTTTTAGGATATTTTTGAAGTTTCTGTGAACAACTTTAAAACAAAACCTTAAGAGCTAGCCCCTCAATTTTCTCTATAATGACATCCCATAACCAGGGCATCATTCCCGCCGAGTTTCAGAATGTTTTGCTTATCCACTGAATTCAAGGATATTTCTGAAGTTTCTGTGAACATTAAAATAAAGCTACAAGAGCTATCCCTTCGGGGTTTTTTCTATAAAGACACCCTATAGCCAGGGCACCATTCCCCCAAGTTTCAGAATGTTTCGCTTATTCACTGATTTTTGTTGCAATCCAGAGCAGAGAACGAGGCCTAAGATAACTATCCACCACACTTGGCTGTGAAAAACAATCCTTTTTATTGAAGAAAAATGGTTACAAAATAAAGGAAAAAGGCAAGTCAAAAGCCACAGCAAAATCAGCAAACATGAATTTAAATGGACAAAGCAAAACCAAAAGCCTCACTGGGAAAATACTGGAATCTGTTAGCAATCCACTAACCGTACTTGATATCCTAGAAATCTTCCCAAACTATGACCAGGGAACCGGGAGAACTGCCAAGGTCTTCATCAATTCTGAAACGATGCCTGAACTGAGACAATCAGCCTGGCGTATTGCAATTAAAACTCAAGAATCGGTTCCGTGAACCGCCCTTCTGTTTTGAAGCCAATGTTTTTAATTCTTGAATTCGGGAGGATCGACGCAAACTGAGTGATTTACTTCTGTCTTCCCAAATTTGGCCCCTTCTGTTGTCATTACAGTTAACAGGTGCAGAAGGGAGGGAAAGTTCAAGGTCTCCCTCTGAAACATTCTCAGGAACACTTGTACTTTCATTTTCCAAATCTACAGAAGTTCCTTCCTCACTAATTTCAGGAACATTGGCATTTTCCAAACCTACAGCCGTTTCTTCCTCACTAATTTCAGGAGCATTGGCATCAAGAGGTACATTTCCACTAGCATCAGTAAATATACTTTCATTAGCATCAGGAGGAACAAACAGAGAATTAGGTTCAAGTTCAAACTCAGGCTGAACCCCAACAATTTTAAGGATATTTTTGAAGTTTCTGTGAACAACTTTAAAACAAAACTTCAAGAGCTAGCCCTTCAATTTTCTCTATAATGACATCCCATACCAGGGCATCATTCCCCCCAAGTTTCAAAATGTTTCGCTCATCCACTGATTTTTAGGATATTTTTGAAGTTTCTGTGAACAATATTAAAACAAAACTTCAAGAGCTAGCCCCTCACTTTTCTCTATAATGACATCCCATAATCAGGCATAATTCCTGCCAAGTTTCAGAATGTTTCGTTTATCCACTGATTTTAAGGATATTTTTGAAGTTTCTGTGAACAACATTAAAACAAAGCTACAAAAGCTATCCCCTGAGTTTTTTCTATAACAACACCCTTTAGCCAGGGCATCATTCCCCCCAAGTTTCAGAATGTTTTGCTTATCCACTGATTTTTAGGGAATTTTCAAAGTTTTCTTCTTTCAATCTCCTGACTCCACAAAACATAGATGGAAAAATCAAAATAATATAGAACTTCAATTGAGGAATTTTCCTCCCAACTAGTCAATCCAGCACAGATTTACTACTTATTTAGTAGCGGTTCTTTTTGTAGATTCAATATATTACTTGGAACTTTTCTCCCATTAAGTTGCCTTCTTTTGATGCAAACAGAATTCTGGGAAATGTAGTTTGGGAAGGGGAGGACCCTTGTGGCAGAGAATGGGAAAAGCCCTGCTGCGCTAAACTACATTTCCCAGAATTCTATTTGCATTAAAGCCCCGTGTGATGAGGTCAGTACAGCACACTCCTCTCTTTCAACCCGGATAGGCTGAGAAACATATCATGTTTGGTTTTGTCCCAATACAGTTTGCTTGTGCTGAAAATGGAACTGCCTTTGGGGGACTTGTGAGACTTAACTCTTCCAAAAAGTGTTCCAACTCATTAGTTTTTGCGTGGGCGCCGCTCACATTTCGAAAATGGATTCAAATGTGCAGAACATGCAAAATACAAATGACATCCAAAGCACATACAACTTTCTGCACAGCCCTAGTATACACACTGTGGTGATTTCAATGAGAATGTGGTAGCATTGCAAGTAATTCTGTTGTGACTACTACTGTTACAATCCCCATGGTGTGAACTGAACTTATTATGGAAACAAAAGAAATCCTTGAATAATAGCAAACCATATTAGAATGATTAGGGAATAGGGTAATACAACCAAAAATGAGGAAACGCAACCCAAAATAGGTAAAGAAGTTGTCACGGAATACCTGGCTACTCTAAATGAATTCAAGTCTCCAGGGTCAGATGAACTACATCCAAGAGTATAGAAGGAACTTGGATGATCAAGAAAATTCCCAGAGATGTGTTGCAAGCATGGCCCTTCAGTAAACTTTGGATGGAAGCCTACCACAGAATCACCTGGAGCTCCTAGTCCATGTTGGGGTAAAGCAACATAAGCAATATTCAAGAATAATACCGTTTGACTCCCTGGGGACTCTGGTTTTGTCTAAGAGCATCCAAGAGAATATTTGGATGGCCATTCAGCCTCTTTTTTCGATAGAGTTACAAGTTGGGTAGATGCAGGGAATGCCGTGGATGGAGCATGTCTGGATTTCAGGAAGGCCTTCTTGGACAAGGTCCCCCATGACCTTCTAGTCCAAGGTGGGCGAGGCAAAACTACGGTGAGGTGGATCTGGAATTGGCTAAATGGACGAACCCAGAGGGTGATTCTCCCCAAGGCTTCCTCCTCTTCATCCTGGAAAGAAGTGACAAGTGGAGTGCCGCAGGGTTCCGTCCTGGGCCCGGTCCTGTTCAACATCTTTATTAATAACTTAGATGAAGGGCTAGAAGGCAGGATCATCATATTTGCAGGCGACACCAAATTGGGAGGGATAGCCAATAGTCCAGAGGACAGGAGCAGGACTCAAAGGGATCTTGACAGATTAGAGAGATGATGGGCCAAAACTAACACAATGAAGTTCAACAGTGACAAATGCAAGAGACTCCACTTTGGCAGGAAAAAGGAAATGCAAAGAGACAGAATGGGGGACGAGGAGGCCTGGCTTGAGAGCAGGACGTGTGAAAAAGATCTTGGAGTCCTCGTGGACAACAAGTTGAACATGAGCCAACAATGTGATGTGGCAGCAAAAAAAACCAATGGGATTTTGGCCTGCATCAATAGGAGCCTAGTGTCTAGATCTAGGGAAGTCCTGCTCCCCATGCTCTATTCCGTCTTGGTTAGACCACGTTACCTTGAATATTGTGTCCAATTCTGGGCACCACAATTGAAGAGAGATATTGACCAGCTGGAATGTGTCAAGAGGAGGGCGACTAAAAGGATCAAGGGTCTGGAGAACAAGCCCTATGAGGAGCGGCTTAAGGAGCTGGGCATGTTTAGCCTGAAGAAGAGAAGACTGAGAGGAGACATGATAAGTGCCATGTATAGATATGTGAGAGGAAGCCACAGGGAGGAGGGAGCAAGCTTCCTTTCTCCTTCCCTGGAGACTAGAACGCAATGGAGCAATGGCTTCAAACTACAAGAGAGGAGATTCCATCTGAACACGAGGAAGAACTTCCTGACTGTGAGAGCCGTTCAGCAGTAGTGTGGTGGAGGCTCCTTCTTTGGAAGCTTTGAAACAGAGGCTGGATGGCTTTCTGTCAGGGGTGCTTTGAATGCAATATTCCTGCTTCTTGGCAGAATGGGGTTGGACTGGATGATGGCCCAGGAGGTCCCTTCCAACTCTTGGATTCTAGGATTCTATGTTGGGGAAAAAGTGTGATATAAGCAATATTCAAGAATAATACCGTTTGACTCCCTGGGGACACTGGTTTTATCTAAGAGCATCCAAGAATCATAGAATCATAGAATCAAAGAGTTGGAAGAGACCTCCTGGGCCATCATCCAGTCCAACCCCATTCTGCCAAGAAGCAGGAATATTGCATTCAAATCACCCCTGACAGATGGCCATCCAGCCTCTGCTTAAAAGCTTCCAAAGAAGGAGCCTCCACCACACTCCGGGGCAGAGAGTTCCACTGCTGAACGGCTCTCACAGTCAGGAAGTTCTTCCTAATGTTCAGATGGAATCAGTAGAATATTTACTACTTTGTGGAAACGTACTATAGAGTCAACTGAAGGACATATGATGTAGGTGAAGCCATGATCCCACGGATATTCTTGAATGTTACTTTTATCATCTCTATCTCCAGTTCTGAGTCTATTGTATTTCGTCCTCTTTTCCATGGAGAGCAAGGCAGTTGGTTGGGTTTCCTTATCCCCAAGCTAGCTTTGTCCTTGTGTTTGTTTAGGCATCTAATTAGAAGAAAACTGTAACGATTCCTGGGTTTGTAACATTATGAATGAAAGATGGCTTTATAAGGCTGAACAATCTCCTCTGAGAAGGTGAGGAAGAGTAGAAAGCCTCCATAGATGTCAATTTATGCTCTTGGTCTTCATTCAGAACTAAAAGGAACCATCCAAGGTGCTGAACTATTTGGGAGTGAATGAGGTTCAACAAAGGAGAAGCTCCTTTGAAGTTCAGACCAAAACCCGGAGCAGATATGGGAGACCCTGGCTGTCGTTGAGGGATGAAGCTCTCCTTCTCCCTGCAGGGATAAGTCCTCTACGTCAAAGTGTTGTTGTTAATTTTAATTCAATATAGAGATACAAAGTGTCAACACGAATTTCTCACACTAGTAAAACAAGTTAAAAGAAACAACAACAGTGAAAACAAACATTCTTTCCCTGAAGGCAAAAACAGGAAGGGGAGTAAGAAACCAAACTCGTTTTGCTGGTTTCCAACAGGAATGGAACCAAGCGATCATTGCAGCTTAGAAGTCAAAGTTGGCTCAGCGGGATACCACGTCGGGTGATAAAATCTGTCCAACAAATTATGCAGGTCTGCTTCCCATATTTTGCATCGGGAAGCACAATCGCTGCAGAAGATTCAGAGAGCCAGCTGTTTAAGGAAGCCATTGTGCGGGGAGCATCTTGAGTTCTGGCAGAGACCTCCTGGGTCCCAGTTAAACCAGTAGGAAGTGTTGCGGGATGGGTTCGTAAAATGATTTATAGTTTCCAAATCATGACCTTTCTGAACTGCTGTGCTCTGGATAGCAAGTATCTCAGAACCAAGCAAAACACAGCAGAGTCCTTTCACAGCAAAAACGTGCTATCAGCAGAGTCCTACTACAAGCAATTGACCTTATCTACACACCGTTTGAAGTGACTGGACTGACCTTGAAGGAGCTGGGGGTGGTGACGGCCGACAGGGAGCTCTGGTGTGGGCTGGTCCATGAGGTCACGAAGAGTCGGAGACGACTGAAGGAATGAACAACAACAACACACCGTTTAGTAAACTCATGGATTCAGGTTTTCAATGAAAATGTCTGAAGGCTTTATTTAGTATTTATTTATTTAGAGTTTTTATAACCCGGTTTGCTCAACCTCCGGAGAGGGACTCAGGCCAGCTAACAACAGAGGATTCGATACAATAAGATAAAACAATATACATCACCAGTATAAAATACATTAAAATACAGTTCATACAAATTACAAAAAGTCAGTTCGTCAGAGTGAAATCACAAATTCATCGCCATCCGCCAGTAAGGTCAGCAGTTATTGACTCAGCCATCATTCTGGAAATGCAGTATCCCAAAGCCATGATTTTACCAGCTTTCTAAAAGTCAGGAGGGAAGAGGCAGATCTATTTTATTTATTTATTTCGTGTACTTCTACCCCGCCCTTCTCAACCCCCGAGGGGGGACTCAGGGCAGCTTACAAAATGGCACAATTCGATGCCTACACAATAATACAACAAACGTATAAAAACAGCAGTTAAACAGTTATAACAATTAAAACAACAATATATCTCACAGTCAATAGCCAATCTCAAGCACAGCGTTCGCCAACTCAGAGTCCATACTTCATTCCACATTGTCTATTCCTGTCTGTCGTCGTAGTCCTTTATTTATTTATCTGCCAGATTGCCCAAACGCCTGGTCCCAAATCCATGTTTTTAATTTCCTTCTAAAGGAAAGGAGGGATGTTGCTGATCTAATCTCCCCGGGAAGTGAATTCCATAGGTGAGGGGCCACCACTGAGAAGGCCCTGCTCCTCGTCCCCGCCAATCTCACTTGTGATAGAGGTGGGGCCGAGAACAGGGCCTCCCCAGAGGATCTCAAACTCTGAGGTGGGATGTAGAGGGAGATGCGTTCGGACAGATACGCTGGGCTGGAACCATATAGGGTTTTGTAGGTCAAAACCAGCACTTTGAATTGTGCTTGGAACTGGATCAGCAGCCAGTGGAGCTGACATAACAGAGGGGTGGTATGCTCCCTGTATGACACTCCGGTGAGTAGTCTGGCTGCCTCCCGCTGGACTAGTGGAAGTTTCCAAACAGTCTTCAAAGGCAACCCCACGTAGAGTGCGTTGCAGTAGTCTATACGGGATGTAACCAGAGCATGTACCACCGTGGTCAAGTCAGACTTCCCAAGGTACGGGCGCAGCTGGCACACAAGTTTTAATTGTGCAAATGCTCCCCTGGTCACCACCGAGACCTGGAGATCCAGGCTCAGCCATGAGTCCGGTATCACTCCCAAGCTGTGAACCTGCGCCTTCAGGGGGAGTGTCACCCCGTCAAGCACAGGCTGTGACCCTATGCCCTGTTCGGCCTTTCGACTGACCAGAAGGACCTCTCTCTTGTCTGGATTCAATCTCAATTTGTTAGCCCTCATTCAGTCCATTACAGCGGCCAAGCACCGGTTCAGGACCTGGACAGCCTCCTTAGTAGCAGGTGGGAAGGAGTGACAGAGTTGGACATCATCTGCGTACAGGTGACACCGCACCCCAAAACTCCGGATGATCTCTCCCAACGGCTTCATGTAGATGTTGAACAACATAGGGGACAATAATGAGCCCTGCGGGACCCCACAGTACAATGATCATGGGATCGAGCAGGAGTCCCCTAATGACACCTTCTGGGAGCGACCCTTTAATCTTCATAGTTGCAATATATACAATTGTACAATTAGGATATGCAGATCCACATTCAGGCATGTCCTTACAAATGATCAGATCCTTAGAGAGTCACATACAGAATAGACAGATACTCACAATGAGTCACACAGGAGGGAGAAAGATGGATGCTTTCAACCTCCTTATATCTCTTGGCTTTGAATTGGGGAATGGACTGGGAAACTGGGATCCCTTGCAAGGGGAGATCCATCCCAGAGGAGGTCGAATTGATAAATGCAATTACCTTTGTAAGATCTCCCAGAGAATTGGTTTTCTGGCCACAAGAGATGGAGGCCACTGCTTTGAATCCTCCTAAGAGCCAATTAGAAGAGAGTCTTCTTTTCATGTCCTCGTTTGCCCATAGACTCTAAACACTATAGTCCTGCCCTATATTCAACCTGCCCTATATTCAACCAAACTACAAGAGAGGAGATTCCATCTGAACATTAGGAAGAACTTCCTGACTGTGAGAGCCGTTCAGCAGTGGAACTCTCTGCCCCGGAGTGTGGTGGAGGCTCCTTCTTTGGAAGCTTTTAAGCAGAGGCTGGATGGCCATCTGTCAGGGGTGCTTTGAATGCAATATTCCTGCTTCTTGGCAGAATGGGGTTGGACTGGATGGCCCATGAGGGCTCTTCCAACTCTTTGATTCTATGATTCTATGATTCTATGACTCACTGAATGAGGTCAAGGGACAAAATCTGAGCAAGGGACAAAACTTCTCTTGGGTCTTCAATATTTCCTGCCTCCCTTTTAGAGCCTTCGTCAATGCCCCCTGGAGCCATTGGGTAGTTTACACAACATTGTACAGTAAATGCATCAATAAATTGCACAATCTAATGAATTATTTACTCATACCCGAGGAGGAAATTGAAATGGCCCAAAGAGTAGGCCAGGCTACTGTTTATATAACTGGTTATGATTTCCTTTTTATGGGGGTGCTTATGACCTGATGTTGCCCCAATTAGCAGAATTTGCATTTCTACCCAGGAAAGCAAGAACACTAGCTCCAAAAGGTTTGGGATGTATGGTCATGGGGCTGTTTTGGGGGGTTTTGAGACTTTGTTCTCGTTGCTCAGAGCTGCTTGGGCTCAGGTGTGTGTGTGCTTTTATTGTGTGTTTGTGGATGTCTCTCGTAGAGTTGCCAGGTTGAATATGGGGCAGGACTCTACAGTGTTTGTTGTTGTTGTTCATTCGTTCAGTCGTCTCTGACTCTTCGTGACCTCATGGACCAGTCCACGCCAGAGCTCCCTGTCGGCCGTCTCCACCCCCAGCTCCTTCAAGGTCAGTCCAGTCCCTTCAAGGATGCCATCCATCCATCTTGCCCTAGGTCGGCCCCTCTTCCTTTTGCCTTCCACTTTCCCCAGCATAATTGTCTTCTCTTCGTGACCTCATGCACCAGTCCACGCCAGAGCTCCCTGTCGGCCGTCACCACCCCCAGCTCCTTCAAGGTCAGTCCAGTCACTTCAAGGATGCCATCCATCCATCTTGCCCTTGGTCGGCCCCTCTTCCTTTTGCCTTCCGCTTTCCCCAGCATAATTGTCTTCTCCAGGCTTTGCTGTCTCCTCATGATGTGGCCAAAGGACTTCCGCTTTCTCTCTAGTATCCTTCCCTCCAGTGAGCAGCCGGGCTTTCTTTCCTGGAGGATGGACTGGTTGGATCTTCTCGCAGTCCAAGGCACTCTCAGCACTTTCCTCCAACACCACAGCTCAAAAGCATCTCTCTTCCTTCGCTCAGCCTTCCTGAAGGTCCAGCTCTCACATCCGTAGGTGACTACAGGGAATACCATGGCTTTGACTAGGCAATGGATCTTGGTTGCCAGTCTGATGTCTCTATAGTGTTTAAAGCCCTGGAAAAGATAGATAAGCATAAAGCACCATGTCTGGAATCATAACATTGGAGGAAGGCATCCATATGGGATACCATGTTTTTATGATGGAACCAATTAGGAAATGACACTGATAACCCAGGAACAAAAATAGTGTTTCATAGTGGTATCACTAAATGGTTACGATTTTGGTGTGCTGTGAAATGTGACTTATGGTGATAAGGGAAGAGATGTGTAGTTAAAACTTCTGGAACTTCATACTATGTCTTCCAAAATTGGTTAACTCTGTGTCACTCTGGAAAGGGTGAGGACGTTGCTTCCCCCTCCACCTCCAAAGTAGAGTAATATTCCTATTACATTTTCCTCCGATTCCCAAATTTCTGGCAATGTAGAGACTGAAAGTGCACCTACATCAGTGGTTCCCAACCTTTGGTCCTCCAGATGTTTTGGACTTCACCTCCCACAATTCCTAATAGAATCATAGAATCATAGAATCCTAGAGTTGGAAGAGACCTCCTGGGCCATCATCCAGTCCAACCCCATTCTGCCAAGAAGCAGGAATATTGCGTTCAAATCACCCCTGACAGATGGCCATCCAGCCTCTGCTTAAAAGCTTCCAAAGAAGGAGCCTCCACCACACTCCGGGGCAGAGAGTTCCACTGCTGAACGGCTCGCACAGTCAGGAAGTTCTTCCTCATGTTCAGATGGAATCTCCTCTCTTGTAGTTTGAAGCCATTGTTCCATTGCGTCCTTGCTCCCTCCTCCTCCCTGTGGCTTCCTCTCACATATTTATACATGGCCCTCATCATATCTCCTCTCAGCCTTCTTTTCTTCAGGCTAAACATGCCCAGCTCCTTAAGCCGCTCCCCATGGGGCTTGTTCTCCAGACCCTTGATCATTTTAGTTGCCCTCCTCTGGACACATTCCAGTTTGTCAATATCTCTCTTGAATTGTGGTGCCCAGAATTGGACACAATAGTCCAGGTAAAGTGGTCTAACCAAAGCGGAATAGAGCATGGGGAGCATGACTTCCCTAGATCTAGACACTAGGCTTCTCTTGATGCAGGCCAAAATCCCATTGGCTTTTTTTGCCGCCACATCACATTCCTGGCTCATGTTCACCTTCCTCCCCACGAGGACTCCAAGATCTTTTCCCCACGTCCTGCTCTCGAGCCAGGCCTCATTGTCCCCCATTCTGTCTCTTTGCATTTCGTTTTTCCTGCCAAAGTGGAGTATCTTCCATTTGTCCCCGTTGAACTGGTAAGATGGCTGGGATATCTCGGAGTTGAAGTCCAAAGCACCTGGAGGACCAAAGATTGGGAACCACTGACCTCCATGGTGGAATTAATGCAGTTTGACCTGATGGTAACTGCCTTGGCTCAATGCTATGGAATCATGGAGTTGTAGAGTCCATGATTTTGCAGAAATCTGGTGCCTCCTCGAACTACAAATCTCAGGAATGCATTGGGTTGAGCCATGGGGTCAAACAACATTCATTCTCCAGTGTAGATGCACCTTGAGAGATTGAAAACCCACCCAGTTCTTCGTGGCATTCACCTTCCCTTGGTCCTCCTTTTCTTTGGAGGCCAAAGTTGTGTTCCTCTACAGTAGGAGCTCTCAAACGTTTTCAGCTGCAGAGCCCTTTTTGGAGGAAAAGTCTCTTGTGGAGCTCCAAGAATTGTTTATATATTATACTAGCTGTCCCCTGTCATGTGTTGCTGTGGCCCAGTCTGTGTATATGTGTATGTATGTGTATATATGTGGTTTTGTGCATGCATTGTAATGTATTTTTTATTTATTGGCTTTTTAAGTCTCTTCCGCTGTGTTTTTCAGTATTTTTATGAGTGATGGTCACTTGTTGGCCCGATAGGTGTCTTGTGTCCAAATTTGGTGTCAATTTGTCCAGTGGTTTTAGAGTTATGTTAATCCCACAAATGAACATTACGTTTTTATTTATATAGACTAACCGTCCCCTGCCATGCATTGCTGTGGCCAACTCTGGTGGTCATGGGGGTTCTGTGTGGGAGGTTTGGCCCAATTATATTGTTGGTGGGGTTCAGAATGCTTTGTGACGGTAAGTGAACTACAAATCCCAGCAATTACAACTCCCAAATGTCAAGATTCTATTTTCCCCAAAACTCCACCAGTGTTCACATTTGGGCATATTGAGTATTCGTGTAGAGTTTGGTCCAGATCCATCATTGTTTGAGTCCACAGTGCTCTCTGGATGTAGGTGAACTACAACTCCCAAACCAAAGGACACTGCCCACTAAACCCTTCCAGTATTTTCTGTTGTTCATGGGAGAACTGCATGCCAAGTTTGGTTCAATTCCATTGTTGGTGGGGTTCAGAATGCTCTTTGATTGTAGGTGAACTATAAATCCCAGCAACTACAACTCCCAAATGACAAAATCATTTTTTTTGAGTGAAGGACATACATTGGGTTGTTAGGTGTCTTGTGTCCAAATTTGGTGTCAATTCGTCCAGTGGTTTTTGAGTTCTGTTAATCCCACAAACGAACATGACATTTTTATTTATATAGATTGTATATTATGTGTATATATCAGGGATGGGTAAACATTTTGGCCAACATAAACTTAGCAGTATTTCAGTGGAAGACCCACCCTAGGGGCCATCTAGTCCAACCCTCTTCTGCCATGCAGGAGAAGGACAATCAAAGCACCCCCAACAGATGGCCATCCAGCCTTTGTAATAATAAAAATAATAATAATAATCATCATCATCATCATTATCATCATCATCATCCCCTTTATGGGTGCCACCTTGACGTGGTGGGAGGCTTAAGTGCTCCAAGGATGCTGAGAGCTGTGCTGTCATAAGACACACTGCTGACATCCTAAACTGGATGCAGGCAGAACTGGACAATTTGGACAGAAAAACAAGAAAACTCATGACCATTCATAATTTACTACATCCTCGCAGTGAAATTGACCAGCTCTATCTGCCTAGAAAGTCTGGTTGCAGAGGATTCTTACAAGTCAAACAAGCAGTTGAAGAAGAACAACACAATGCCCTGGCAGAATACGTCAAGGAAAGCCAAGAACGTGCTTTAATTGAAGTCCATAATCGGAAACTTCTCAAAACACAGCAGACAAAGAACCAGTACAAGAAAACTGCACCCCAAACTAGAGCTGACAGCTGGCACAACAAAGCACTGCATGGGCAGTTCCTTGAGAAGATTGAAGAAAAAGTTGACGAGGAGAAGACCTGGTGATGGCTCACGAATGGAACCCTGAAGAAGGAGGCAGAAGAAGGCCTGGTTCTTGCAGCCCAGGAGCAAGCCATTAGAACCAAGGCCATTAAGGCCAGGATTGAAAAATCAGTGGATGACCCAAAATGCAGACTGTGCAAGGAAGCGGAGGAAACCATGGAACATCTCCTCAGCTGTTTTAAGAAAATTGCACAAACGGACTACAAACAGAGGCACAACTCTGTGGCCCAGGTGATTCACGGGAACTTATGTTACAAGTACCACCTGCCAGCAGCAAAGAATTGGTAAAGGGATCATAAACCCACAAAGGGAGTGGGAAATGAACATGCCAAAATCCTGTGGGACTTTCGAATCCAGTACACCAGACACCACGATTGTGGAAAAGAAAAAAGTCTGGATTATGGATGTCGCCATTCCAAGTGAGAGTCGTATTGAGGAAAAACAACAGGAAAAACTCAGCCGCTATCAAGACCTCAAAAACGAACTGCAAAGGCTCTGCTGGCACAAACCAGTCCAGGTGGTCCCAGTGGGAATAATGGGCGCACTGGGTGCCGTGCCAAAAGATCTCAGCCGGCATTTGCAAACAATAAACATCGACAAAATCACGACTTGTCAACTGCAAAAGGCCTCCTGACTTGGATCTGTGCGCATCATTCGGAAATACATCACACAGTCCTAGATGCTTGGGAAGAGTTCGACTTGTGATGTTGTGATACGAAATCCAGCAGAGAGATCTCATTTGGTGTGACATACTGTACTTTTGTGTCAGAACAACAACAACAACAACAAAAATAGTACTAATGATTTTGTGATACGAAATCCAGCATAGAGATCTCGTGTGCTGTGACATACTGTGGTTTTGTGTCAGAATAATAATAATAATAATAATAGTAGTAGTAGTAGTAGTAGTAATGATTTTATGATACAAAATCTAGCATAGAGATCTCGTTTGCTGTGACATACTGTGCTTTTGTGTCAATAATAGTAGTAGTAGTAGTAGTAGTAGTAGTAGTAATGATTTTGTGATATGAAATCCAGCATAGAGATCTCGTTTGCTGTGACATACTGTGTTTTTGTGTCAGTAAAATAATAGTAGTAGTAGTAGTAGTAGTAGTAATGATTTTGTGATAAGAAATCCATCATAGAGATCTGGTTTGCTGTGACATACTGTGGTTTCGTATCAATACAATAATAATAGTAGTAGTAGTAGTAGTAGTAATGATTTTGTGATACGAAATCTAGCATAGAGATCTGGTTTGCTGTGACATACTGTGTTTTTGTGTCAGTAAAATAATAATAATAATAATAATAATAATAATAATAATAATAGTAGTAGTAGTGATGATTTTGTGATACGAAATCCAGCATAGAGATCTCATTTGCTGTGACATACTGTGTTTTTGTGTCAGAATAATAATATTAATAATAGTAGTAGTAGTAGTAGTAGTAGTCATTATTTTATGATACGAAATCCAGCATAGAGATCTCGTTTGCTGTGACATACTGTGTTTTTGTGTCAGTAAAATAATAGTAGTAGTAGTAGTAGTAGTAATGATTTTGTGATAAGAAATCCAGCATAGAGATCTTGTTTGCTGTGACATACTGTGGTTTTGTATCAATACAATAATAATAGTAGTAGTAGTAGTAGTAATGATTTTGTGCTACGAAATCCAGCATAGAGATCTCGTTTGCTGTGACATACTGTGTTTTTGTTTCAATGAAATAATAATAGTAGTAGTAGTAATAGTAGTAATGATTTTGTATTACGAAATCCAGCATAGAGATCTTGTTTGCTGTGACATACTGTGTTTTTGTGTCAGTAAAATAGTAGTAATAGTAGTAATGATTTTGTGATACAAAATCCAGCATAGAGATCTCATTTGCTGTGACATACTGTGGTTTTGTGTCAGTAAAACAACAACAACAACAACAACAACAATAATAATGTATTGTCGAAGGCTTTCATGGCTGGAATCACTGGGTTGTTGTAGGTTTTTCCGGGCTATATGGCCATTTTCTGGAGGCAATTTTTCTTCTGACGTTTCGCCTGCATCTATGGCAAGCATCCTCAGAGGTAGTGAGGTCTGTTGGAACTAGGAAAATGGGTTTATATATCTTTGGAATGACCAGGGTGAGAGAAAGGACTTTTGTCTGCTGGGGCTAGGTGTGAATGTTTCAGCTGATCACCTTGATCATTCCACAGATATATTAACCCATTTTTCCTGGAATGACCAGGGTGAGACAAAGGACTTTTGTCTGCTGGGGCTAGATGTGAATGTTTCAGCTGATCACCTTGATCATTCCACAGATATATTAACCCATTTTTCCTACTTCTAACAGACCTCACTACCTCTGAGGATGCTTGCCATAGATGCAGGCAAAACGTCAGGAGAAAAATTGCCTCCAGAACATGGCCATATAGCCCGGAAAAACCTACAACAACCCAATAATAATAATAATAGTAATAATAGCAGTAACAGTATTAGTAATATTAGGAGCAACTCCAGAGGCCATCCAGTCCAACCCCCTTTACTCTTCCATGCAGGAAAAAGCACAATCCAGGCACCCCAAGGGCTCCACGGAGCACATGATGAGAACCGCTGCTCTAAAGGTTCAACCCAAATTGTGAGCAAATGCAGTGTTAGAATCGGTGGAGCGTCCTTTTCCGTGGCTCTTTTTCAGCCACACAAACAAATGGTTCTTGTTGAACACACTGTCATTATGGTCTTGAAGATTTTGGCGGGCATTTCGCCTGCCGCTGGTACTCTTAGTCGGAGGGAAAAGGGCGAGCAAGGATTCAATTAATTAAGCTTCCATTACTCAGGCTCTGCTTAAGAGCATGGTGTTTGTCTGGCAAGGGCATTCCCAGCATTAAGCCTTGCTTTATTTCTCCCTTGGGTTTTTTCTCCACTTGCTTTTTTCAATATGCAAATGGGGGGGGGGGGACAATTACCTCGCCATTTCCCCTTTGGAGCAGCTGGATTAACTCGGCTCACGAACTTGTTAAACCGCACCTCATCACGCTTTCGCTTCCCAAACAAAGCCATCTGGTACAATCTGTAGTTGGGATTGTTCCCCCGGTTGGAAGTCGAGACGAAATTTCACAAAAGCGATTAGAGACAGAATGGACCTTGGGCGGACCCCACTCGGCGGGGAGAGAACGCCGGGCTCTTGCAACCCGAAATCTTTGCATTTATTTTGTTTGCAAAGGGCTTTTCAACTGGAGAATAGGAGGGTGGGCAAAGGGATTGGCAAGGACCCCCATTCGTGATTCCATTTCTGGGACCCCTTCCCAAATCCAGGGACCCTGCCGTGCGCCATTGGGTGGCATTGTTATGAGTGCCAGAAATAGGGCTTTGGCGTCCTTGGACCAAATCCCTCATAAATGGAGTGTGTGTGCTGATACACACACCCACACACATCAACCTAGGTGCCCAGCTGTATCCAAGTTAACTATCAGAAGCCATCATTGTTTGATGTATTGTCGAAGGCTTTCATGGCCAAAATCACTGGGTTGTTGTAGGTTTTTTTGAGCTAAATGGCCATGTTCTAGAGGCATTCTCTCCTGACGTTTCGCCTGCATCTATGGCAAGCATCCTTAGGGTAGTGAGGTCTGTTGGAACTAGGAAAGTGGGTTTATATATCTGTGGAATGACCCGGGTGGGACAACGAACTCTTGTCTGCTGGAGCTAGGTGTGAATGTTTCAACTGACTACCTTGATTAGCATTTGATGGCCTGGCAGTGCCTGGAGCAATCTTTTGTTGAGAGGAGATTAGGTGTATTGTCGAAGGCTTTCATGGCCAGAATCACTGGATTGTTGTAGGTTTTTACGGGCTATATGGCCATGTTCTAGAGGCATTTTCTCCTGACGTTTCGCCTGCATCTGTGGCAAGCATCCTCAGAGGTAGTGAGGTCTGTTGGAACTAGGAAAGTGGGTTTATATATCTGTGGAATGACCCTGGTGGGACAAAGAACTCTTGTCTGCTGGAGCTAGGTGTGAATGTTTCAACTGACTACCTTGATTAGCATTTGATGGCCTGGCAGTGCCTGGAGCAATCTTTTGTTGAGAGGTGATTAGCTGTCCCTGATTGTTTTCCCTCTGCTGTTTTGCTGTTTTAATTTTAGAGTTTTTTTTTTTAATCCTGGTAGCCAGATTTTGTCCATTTTCATGGTTTTCTCCTTTCTGTTGAAATTGTCCACCTGCTTCTTTTGGATTTCAATGGCTTCTCTGTGTGGTCTGACATGGTGGTTTTGAGAGTGGTCCAGCATTTCTATGTTCTCAAATAATCTGCTGTGTCCAGGTTGATTCATCAGGTGCTCTGCTATGGCTGATTTCTCTGGCTGAAGGAGTGTGCAGTGCCTTTCATGTTCCTTGATGCGTGTGTTGGGCAATGCTGCTGCGTTTGGTGGTCCCTCTGTAGACTTGTCCACAGGTGCATGGTATACAGGAGACTCCTGCAGAGGTGAGAGGATCCCTCTTGTCCTTTGCTGAACGGAGCATTTGTTGGATTTTCTTGGTGGGTCTGGAGATAATTTGTATGTTGTGTTCCCTCATCAGCTTCCCTCTGCGGTCAGTGGTTCCCTTGATGTATGGCAGGAACACTCTTCCTCTGCGTGGATCTTCGTCTTGACTCTCGTGGCTTCTTCTCGGTGGTCTTGCAGCTCTTCTGATGTCTGAGGTGGAGTCTCCATCGCCCTGGAGAGCCCAGTTGAGGTTGTTCCGTTCCTCTTGGAGGAGGAACTGAACCACCTAAACTGGGAGGAACTGAACCTCTGAGGATGCTTGCCATAGATGCAGGCGAAACATCAGGAGAGAATGCCTCTAGAACATGGCCATATAGCCTGAAAAAACCTAAACAACAACCCATCATTATTTGGTTTTGGATGTTATGAATGGACCCATTAGAAAATATATAAGTGTGCCATGTTGAGTCCATGTCAGTGGTTATGATGTCCTTCTCTGGATATGGGTGAACTACAACTCCTATGATCCTTTGCCAACCCCCCTCAAACCCTACCAGACTATAAAGTTGGCCGTGATGGGTCTGCGTGCCACATTTGGTCCAGATCCATCATTAGTGGGACACACAGTGCTCTTTGATGATCGTCAGTGAACTACATCTCCCGACATCCCAGGAGAATCCCACCAAAACCCTTCCAATATGTCAAGTTGGACATTGGGGGGGATGACAAAGGATGATGACATTTGTTGTCCACCCACATACAGAGGACTGCCAAGTTTGGTCCAGATTCATTATTATAGAATCATAGAATCATAGAATCCTAGAGTGGGAAGAGACCTCATGGGCCATCCAGTCTAACCCCCTTCTGCCAAGAAGCAGGAATGTTGCATTCAGAGCACCCCTGACAGATGGCCATCCAGCCTCTGTTTAAAAGCTTCCAAAGAAGGAGCCTCCACCACACTCCGGGGCAGAGAGTTCCACTGCTGAATGGCTCTCACAGTCAAGAAGTTCTTCCTCATGTTCAGATGGAATCTTCTCTCTTGTAGTTTGAAGCCATTGTTCCATTGCGTCCTAGTCTCCAGGGAAGCAGAAAACAAGCTTGCTCCCTCCTCCTCCCTGTGGCTTCCTCTCACATATTTATACATAGCTCTCATCATATCTCCTCTCAGCCTTCTCTTCTTCTGGCTAAACATGCCCAGCTCCTTAAGCCGCTCCTCA
The DNA here is from genome assembly GCF_037176765.1 of Anolis sagrei. Lineage (NCBI taxonomy): Eukaryota > Metazoa > Chordata > Lepidosauria > Squamata > Anolidae > Anolis > Anolis sagrei. The sequence continues at coordinate 1,823,187 of NC_090030.1, forward strand.
TAGGGCTTGTTCTCCAGACCTTTTATCATTTTAGTCGCTCTCCTCTGGACACATTCCAGCTTAGAGTCAATATCTCAATATCTTATTGGTAGGAGTCACAGTGCACCCCTGATATGGGGTTCATCTTGGAAAAAATATACAACCATAACAATAGATAGATAGATAGATAGATAGATAGATAGATAGATAGATATTTTCACTTTTATTATTTAACCTCAGCAGAATGAAAGCCAAAATCAAGGTCACAACAACATCTGCGATAGAACTCGAGTATGCTGATGATAGCGTAGTCTGTGCTCATTCAGAAGAAGGTCTACAAACCACTCCAAACACCTTTGCAGAAGCTTGGCTTCTCACTGAACATACAGATATGTAGATGTATGTGTATGTATGTACGTATGTTGCGTCTTCCTTACCCAAAGTGCTTTGGATTGTGGACCTTTTTCCTGATTTTGGAAAACTCATGTTTACATATAGGCACATAATAAGGTATCTCAAAGTTGTAACTCAAGTCTAAACACAACATTCATTTACCTGCCGTAGATAACGTTGTGCAACAGTACACCTGGACCCCAGGCACATTGGGCTGAGTCACTTGGGTTCCTTTCTGGAATAGCTTCAAAGCAACTGGGTGCACATTCAGCTTTTCACATGCGAGGATTGGTTCATTCTTGGCTTTGATTAAAATCTCTCTCTAGGTTTTCTAATGCAACTCTATAGCAATTTGTCCATAGAAGGGGGATGTAGATATTTCTAGAATACCGTTTTTGAAATCCAATGCAATTCTGTGATCAACATCCAGTTCTGGGTGCCAAGTTTGGTTCATTTCCATTGTTGGTGGAGCTGAGAATGCTCTTTGGTTGTAGGTGAACTATAAATCCCAGCAACTACAACTCCCAAATATCAAGGTCTAGTTTCCTCAAACTCCACCAGTGTTCACATTTGGGCATATTGAGTATTCAGGCCAAGTTGGGTCCAGATCCATCATTGTTTGAGTCCACAGTGCTCTCTGGATGTAGGTGAACTACAATTCCAAAACTCAAACTTACTGCCCACCAAATCCTTCCAGTATTTTCGGTTGGTCATGGGAGTTCTGTGTGCCAAGTTTGGTTCAATTCCATTGTTGGTGGAGTTAAGAATGCTCTTTGATTGTAGGTGTACTATAAATCCCAGCAACTACAACTCCCAGATGTCAAGGTCTATTTCCCCCAAACCCGTTGAGTAATCAAATTTCTGCATATCAGGTATGTGTGCCAAGTTTGGTCCAGATCCCGCAATATTTGTGTTCACAGTGCTCTCTGGATGGAGGTGAACTACAACTCTAAAACCAAAGGATACTGGCCACCCAACCCTTCCAGTATTTTCTGTTGGTCTTGGGAGTTCTGTGTGCCAAGATTCCATCATTGGTGGAGTTCAGAATGCTTTTTGATTGTAGGTGAACTATAAATTCCTGCAACTACAACTCCCAAGGGACAAAATCAATCCCCTTCCCAAACCCATCAATATTCAAATGTGGATGTATTGGGTATTTGTGCCCAGTTTGGTCCAGTAAATACATCCTGTATATCAGATATTTACATTGCGATTTGTAACAGGAGCAAAATTGCAGTTGTGAAGTAGCAACAAAAATAATGTTATGGTTGGGGGTCACCACAACATGAAGAACTGTATTAAAGGGTCATGGCATTAGGAAGGTTGAGAAACACTGGTATATTTCCTTGCAGAAAACAAAAAAAATACTGTAATGTATACTTCAACCAATGAATGTGGGGTTCTGGCTGTATTTGGGGTCACTCTCCCCAAACTTGGAGTCGGAGAAAGCAAGACGACTGTCTCCACCTTCCCTTTTGTGCCCGGTCACTTCTCTGCCTGGCTTTGGCTCTATTATTTATCTGTCCTAATATCTAATCACCTCTCAACACAAGTTTGCTCCAGGCACTGCCAGGCCATTATATGCTAATCAAGGCAATCAGTTGAAACATTCCCACCTAGCTCCAGCAGACAAGAGTCCTTTGTCCCACCCGGGTCATTCCACAGATATATAAACCCATTTTCCTACTTCCAACAGACCCCACTACCTCTGAGGATGCTTGCCATAGATGCAGGAGAAACGTCAGAAGAGAATGCCTCTAGACCATGGCCATATAGCTTGAAAAAACCTACAACAACCCAGTGATTCTGGCCACGAAAGCCTTTGACAATACAATAAGTTTTTTTCTCCCACTCTGGACATCATTCCACAGATATATAAACCCATTGTCCTACTTCCAACAGACCCCACTACCTCTGAGGATGCTTGCCATAGATGCAGGAGAAACGTCAGAAGAGAATGCCTCTAGACCATGGCCATATAGCTTGAAAAAACCTACAACAACCCAGTGATTCTGGCCACGAAAGCCTTTGACAATACAATAAGTTTTTTTCTCCCACTCTGGACATCATTCCACAGATATATAAACCCATTGTCCTACTTCCAACAGACCTCAGTAGCTCTGAGGATGCTTGCCGTAGATGTAGGCGAAACGTCAGGAGAGAATGCCTCTAGAACATGGCCATATGGCCCCAAAAAAAAATCTACAACAGTGATTCCGGCCTTTGACAATGCAATGTGGGGTTCTGGCTGTATTTGGGGTCACTCTCCTCAAACTTGGAGTCGGAGAAGGCAAGACGACTGTCTCCACCTTCCCTTTTGTGCCTGGCTTTGGCTCTATTATTTATCTGTCCTAATGGTTTAATAGAAGGAGAGTCGCGACGTTCTCTCAACAATAGCATCCTTTTCTGCAGTGAGCGAAATAGAATCACACCTTGTTCCTGCGATCATTTGCAAGCACCTTCTTCAAGGCATGCAAAGGGCGGCTGCGGGTGATGCCTCGCGGTCTTTCTTCGGCCAGGAAGGCAAAGCGGCCTAGAGGACCGAGAGGCCGCAGCTGAAGTTGAATGGCATTAGAAGCAGATTAGAAAGGACCAGGCGTTTCCTTGGGAACCGGAGAAGCCTCTCGGAGAGCTTGCCGGTGACCAAGGTCTTCACCTTCCTTCGTCCCTCCGTTCCTCCTCCTCGTTTTGGCGGTTTACCCAGAAAAACAGGGTCAAGTATTTGGAAACGAATCGCATGGAAAGGCTTCCGTGGCTTGCTCTTTGAAGCTGCAAGAGAATGGACACTGCGCTGGTGTTGTTGTTGTTGTTGTTGTTGTTGTTGTTGTTGTTGTGTGAGCAAGTTTCTGGTTTGGTCCCATTCTTTGCTTATTTGCATTTCATTATTTTCTGCATTAATGTAGAAAATAATCATCATCATAATAATAAATAATCTATCTAAATAAAAATGTAATGTTCGTTTGTGGGATTAACAGAACTCAAAAACCACTGGGGGAATCGGCACCAAATTTGGACACAAGACACGTAACAACCCAATCTATGTCCTTCATTAAAAAAAATGATTTTGTCATTTGGGAGTTGTAGTTGCTGGGATTTATAGTTCACCTACAATCAAAGAGCATTCTGAACTCCACCAAGGATGCAATTGAATCAAATTTGGCACAAAGGACTCCCATGACCAATGGAAAACACTAGAAGGGTTTGAAGGGTTTGATGTTGAGTTTGGGAATTGTAGTTCACCTACATCCAGAGAGCACTGTGGACACAAACAATGATGGATCCACACCAAACTCTACACGCATACTCAATATGCCCAAATGTGAACACTGGTGGAGTTTGGGGAAAATAGAATATTGACACTTGGGAGTTGCAGTTGATGGGATTTATAGTTCACCTAGAATCACAGAGCATTCTGAACCCCACCAATGATAGAATTGGGCCAAACCTCCCACACAGAACCCCCATGACCACCAGAGTGGGCCACAGCAAAGCGTGGCAGGGGACGGCTAGTAAATAAATAAGAACCAACACTGAGGGAAGTCAAGAGTAGTAAACTGCTTCAAGTGCAAAAGACAAAGAGGGAATACCGTAAAAACAAAATCCAGAGCAGAAGAGAAAACTGGCCAAAGAAGAAGGCTCTCCCAGTTCCTGGGAAAAATTGAGAGCCAAATAGACAAGGAAAAAAAACATGGCTGTGGCTCACAAATGGAATTCTGAAAAAGGAGACAAAGGAGGGCCTGATTCTGGCAACCCAAGAACAAGCCATTAGAACAAATGCCATCAAAGCTGGAATTGAAAAGTCAACGACAGATCCCAAGTGTAGACTCTGCAAGGAAGCAGATGAAACAAGAGATCCCATCCTCAGCTGCTGCAAGAAGATTGCGCAGACAGACTGCAAGCAGAGGCACAACACCCTTGCTCAGGTGATTCATTGGAACTTGTGCCACAACACCATCTGCCTGCAACAAAGAACTGGTGGGATCACAAGCCAGAAAAAGTTACAGAGAATGAGCATGCCAAACTCCTCTGGGACTTCCAGATTCAGACAGACAGAGTTTTGGAGCATAATACTCCTGACCTCACAATCGTGTTAAAAAACAAAGTATGGATCGTTGATGTTGCAATCCCAGGTGACAGCAGGATTGAAGAAATACAACTGGAAAAGCCAAGTTTCCCAATGTCTGGCCTCCGTGTCTCTCAGAACCTCCCCCCCCCCCCCCCATGCGCCTGGTGGAAGCCTCCCTCGGTCCTTGCGCTCTTTCTCAGGGAAGCCCGCGCCTTGGCCCTCTTTCCTCTTGGCTTCCGGCCTTTGCAGCATCAGCAAGGAAGGATCATCTTGGAAACATGCTCAAGGCTGTTTCAGGAAAGAGTATCAAAAAAGTGGCATGTTTGCTGACTTGGCACCAGGCAATTTGGGAAAACAGGGACCCGAGAAAGAAGCAGAGAAAGAGAGAAAGAAAGAGAGAGAGAGAGAGAGAGAGAGGAAGGAAGGAAGGAAGGAAGGAAGGAAGGAAGGAAGGAAGGAAGGAAGGAAGGAAGGTCTATCTACCCTGCCATTTCAGATTATCCAGATTATTCTCTTTGAATTGGATTATCGGGCAGTGTAGACTCCTATAAACTAGTTCAAAGCAGATCATCTGGATGATCATAGAATCATAGAATCATAGAATCCAAGAGTTGGAAGAGACCTCCTGGGCCATCCAGTCCAACCCCATTCTGCCAAGAAGCAGGAATATTGCATTCAAATCACCCCTGACAGATGGCTATCCAGCCTCTGTTTAAAACCTTCCAAAGAAGGAGCCTCCACCACACTCCGGGGCAGAGAGTTCCACTGCTGAACGGCTCTCACAGTCAGGAAGTTCTTCCTCATGTTCAGGTGGAATCTCCTGTCCTCTGCTCCTGTCCTCTGGAGTATTGGCTATTCCTCCCAATTTGGTGTCATCTGCAAACTTGATGATCATGCCTTCTATCTGCTTTGATAATCTGGATTATACGGTAGTATAGAAGGGGGCAGAGAGAAAGAGAACAGAGAGAGAGCAAAAGGCCCCTTCTGCACTGCAATTAAAAATCCAGATTATTCTCTTTGAACTGGATTATCAGGCAGTGTAGACTCCTATAAACTAGTTCAAAGCAGATCATGTGGATCAGGGCAGCTGAGGTTTGATCCATTTCACTTAACTTTGCATTCTGGAGTTACTTGCAATTTATGGAAGCCTTTAGTTTTATTTAATGTACTCTTTTTTGCTTTTTTGAAGTAGTCTTAGAATAATAGAATCATAGAATCCTAGAATCAAAGAGTTGGAAGAGACCTCCTGGGCCATCATCCAGTCCAACCCCATTCTGCCAAGAAGCAGGAATATTGCATTCAAATCACCCCTGACAGATGGCCATCCAGCCTCTGTTTCAAAGCTTCCAAAGAAGGAGCCTCCACCACACTCCCTCTGGGGAAGAGAGTTCCACTGCTGAACAGCTCTCACTGTCAGGAAGTTCTTCCTCGTGTTCAGATGGAATCTCCTGTCTTGTAGTTTGAAGCCATTGTTCCGCGTCCTAGTCTCCAGGGAAGCAGAAAACAAGCTTGCTCCCTCCTCCTTCCTGTGACTTCCTCTCACATGTTTATACATGGCTATCATATCTCCTCTCAGCCTTCTCTTCTTCAGGATAAACATGCCCAGCTCCTTAAGCCGCTCCTCATAGGGCTTGTTCTCCAGACCCTTGATCCTTTGAGTCGCCCTCTTTCTTTGGACACATTCCAGCTTAGAGTCAATATCTCTCTTGAATTGTGGTGCCCAGAATTGGACACAATATTCCTGGTAAAGTGGTCTAACCAAGGCAGAATAGAGCATGGGGAGCATGACTTTCCTAGATCTAGACACTAGGCTCCTCTTGATGCAGGCTAAAATCCCATTGGCTTTTTTTGCCACCACATCACATTCCTGGCTCATGTTTAACTTGTTGTCTATGAGGACTCCAAGGTCTTTTTCACACGTCCTGCTCTCGAGCCAGTCATTGTCCTCCATTCTGTATCTTTGCATTTCGTTTTTCCTGCCTAAGTGGAGTCTCTTGCATTTGTCCCTGTTGAAATTCATTGTGTTAGTTTTGGCCCTTCATCTCTCTAATCTGTCAAGATCGTTTTGAATCCTGCTCCTGTCCTCTGGAGTATTGGCGATCCCTCCCAATTTGGTGTCATCTTGCATCTCTTTTATTCAGTGATGGATTTTAGATTTTAGAGATGTACTTGACTACGTAAATAAATTATTATTATTATTATTATTATTATTATTCAATCTCCTCCTTAGTTTTCCTGATCACCGTTCGTTTATAGCCTAAGGCAATGCATTGAAGATGTACGAAGATCAAAGGAAGGGAGAAAAATGAGAGGGCAACCATGCATCAATCAACGTTGGCCAAGCAGCCAACAAGAGTCCCAAAGCGAACCATGAGTCATTGGTAAACAATGTTTCGCGTGAGATGGGAAAGCAATGAGAAGGATGGCTTCTAATGGTGATGAAAAGGAATTGGAGATTTGGGGAGGTCTCTGTGCCAGTTGGATCGCCCGTCTTTTTTTCAGAAATGATGTTTGTTGGATGGCAGATGGCAGATGGAGATGGAAAGTCAACCATCAATACTCGCCTTGGAAGAAGGAGCCATTTTCCTAAGCCTCTTGTAGGGCGGCCAACATCTGGATTCTTAAAAAGGCTTGGAAAAGAGTATCAGCATTGGGATGGTGGTGCAAAAGAAGATCCTAGAAGTCCATCCCATATGGTAGATTAGGAATCAGATGGAAGACCACCAAGCGCTTTAGGCTGGATTTCAGAGGCAGGAGCTGGCAAATAAAATCCCTCTCTGAGTCTTCCTTCCCTAAGAAGGATAGCATCATAGAGTTGGAAGAGACCACATGAGTCATCTAGTCCAACCCCCTTCTGCCATGCGAGAACAGGACAATCAAATCACCCCTGACAGACGGCCATCCAGCCTCTGTTTAAAAGTTTCCAAGGAAGGAACTTCCATCAGGTTCTGAAGCAAAGAGTTCCACTGCTGAACTGCTCATGATATCAAGAAGTTCTTCCTGATGTTCTGGTGGTATCTCCTTTCTTGTCATTTGAACCCATGATGGCTCCATTGAGTCCTAGTTTCCAGGGCAGCAGAAAGGAAGCCTACTTCCTCTTCCTTATGGCATCCTTTCACATATTTATACATGGCTCCTCTCATGTTTTCTCTCAATCTTCTCTTCTGCCAGTGAAACAAACCCATCTCTTTAAGAAGTTCCTCAGAAGGATTATTCATGGTCTCTAGACCTTGGATCCTTTTAGTCACCCTCTTACTCACTGCCCTCAAGACCACCATCCAAGTAATTAATAAAGACGTTGATCAGAACTGAGCCCAGGACCAAACCCCCTTCATGGCACCCAAATAGTCACTTATAGAATCAAAGAGTTGGAAGAGACCTTGTGGGCCATCCAGTCCAACCCCATTCTGCCAAGAAGCAGAATGGCCAAAAGATGGTCACCCAGCCTCTGTTTAAAAGCCTCCAAAGAAGGAGTCTCCACTACACTCCAGGGCAGAGAGTTCCACTGCTGAACAGCTCTCACAGGCAAGAAGTCCTTCCTAATGTTCAGGTGGAATCTCCTTTCTTGTAGTTCTTTTCAGGATGAAGAAGAGGAACCATTAGGGAAAAGCATCCTTTGGGTTTGGTTGCTTAACCAATTGCAGATCCACCAACTAGTAGCCTTACCTGGCTCACATTGGACTAGTTTGTTTGCATGAAGGTCATAGGGAACCTTGTCCATGGAAGGCCTTCCTGGAATCAAGATCTGCTCCATCATCCACAGCATCTACCAAGCTTGGAACTCTATCAAAAAAAGTGATAAGATAACTCTGGCATGACTTGTTTTGGAGAATCAAGATCTGCTCCATCATCCACAGCCTTACCTGCATCTACCAAGCTTGGAACTATATTAAAAAGAGATATGATGAGTCTTGTTTTGGAGGAATCCATGTTGACGTTGAGTAGCCACAGCATTCCTTTCTAAGTGAAGAGAAACCCCTAAAGAGAAACTCAAGTCATAAGGTGACTTGAGTATAAGATTGGGGCCATCCCTATCCCATGATCCTCTAACCAGCGATATCCCAAATCAGGAAGGAAAAAGCAACTTTCTTTGCTCTTATACTGCCCCTCTTTTTAGTTTTTCGGTCTCTCCTGAATGCAAGGGGGAAATATCTGCTTTTTGGAGGGTTTCTTTTGGGCAGGGAGGCGGAACGCTCCGAGAATCAATGAATGGCCAATCCTTGTAACTTGGCTGCGCTTGAAAAGGATTTCCTCCTCCTCCTCCTCCTCTCTTTATTATTATTGCTCAGCTGGGGGGGAAATACAATAATAGAAGGAGGGAGAGGAGGAGTGGTTGAAATTTCGCCTCATTCAGGGTTGCCCGAAGCCTTCCATTTGCGGAGTGAAAGCCAGCCTGATTGCTCAAATGAACTCTTGACACACAGCAATGGTGACGGGGATGGTGATGATGGTGATTACCTGGCTGGCAAGTGGAAGCTGGGAAAAGGCCTGTGTTTTGGCACCAGCCTTGTGTGTCGCTCCAACCTCGCCTTCCAATCCCGCCTTCCCCCATTTTGCACTCTCCCTCGCTCTTTCTTTCTTTCCTTTCTTTCTTTCTCTTGCTGGAGATTTCTGCCCTTGACCTTCCAGTCCTGAACCCGGGGAGGAATCTCTTGGCCCGCGTCAGCCCTGCACAAGTTGTGTCTGCCTCGCTTGGCCTTATCGCGCTTGCTTTCCTGGGTTGCCGAGCTTTAGCCCTGACACTTGGCTTGCATTTTTGGAATTGCAATGCTTGGTTGGGCCGGGCTGCCGAAGTTGATACCAAGAACGCTGCTGATAGAAACCGCCTTCTGTCCTTTCCCTTCCCTTCCTTTCTTTTACCCAAAGCTGATGATATGCAAGACTCCGCCAGAAATGCAACAACAATGCATTGAAGAAAACTACCAGCCTCCCCAAATTGCAAACATCTGACTTAACAATTGAATCCTTATTAAGAACTAGCCATCCCCTGCCAGGCGTTGCTGTGGCTCAGTCTGGTAATCTGGAAAATAAAGTAATGAGAAAGTGTTGGTTTCTAATATATGTAATTTCTTTATGCTTCTGGGTAAACAACAGTATTTCTTGTGGTTTCTTTGACAGTGTTGATGTGGAGATTGTCTGGTTTGCCTACTCTGGAACAGAATGGGGGGCGATGCCTGGCTCGAGAGCAGTACGTGCGAAAAAGATCTTGGGGTCCTTGTGGACAACAAGTTAAACATGTGCCAACAATATGATGTGGTGGCAAAAAAGCCAATGGGATTTTGGCCTGCATCAATAGGAGCATAGTGCTTAGATCTAGGGAAGTCATGCTCCCCATGCTCTATTCTGCCTTGGTTAGACCACACCTGGAATACTGTGCGCAATTCTGGGCACTACAATTGAAGAGAGATATTGACAAGCTGGAATACTGTGTCCAGAGGAGGGCGGCTAAAATGATTAAGAGTCTGGAGAACAAACCCTGTGAGGAGTGGCTTAAGGAGCTGGGCATGTTTAGCCTGAAGAAGAGAAGGCTGAGAGGAGACATGATGTTGTTCATTCGTTCAGTCATCTCCGACTCTTCGTGACCTCATGGACCAGCCCAGGCCAGAGCTCCCTGTTGGCCGTCACCACCCCCAGCTCCTTCAAGGTCAGTCCAGTCCCTTCAAGGATGTCATCCATCCCTCTTGCCCTTGGTCGCCCCTCTTCCTTTTGCCTTCCACTTTCCCCAGCATCATTCCCTTCTCTAGGCTTTCCTGTCTCCTCATGATATGGCCAAAGGACTTCCACTTTGTCTCTAGTCTCCTTCCCTCCAGTGAGCAGCCGGGCTTTCTTTCCTGGAGGATGGACTGGTTGGATCTTCTCGCAGTCCAAGGCACTCTCAGCACTTTCCTCCAACACCACAGCTCAAAAGCATCCATCTTCCTTGGCTCAGCCTTCCCTAAGGTCCAGCTCTCACATCCATAGGTGACTACAGGGAAGACCATGGCTTGGACTAGGCAATGGATCTTGGTTGCCAGTCTGATGTCTCTACTCTTGACTATTTCATCGAGACTGGACATTGCTCTCCTCCCAAGAAGGAAGTGTCTTCTGATTTCCTGGCCACAGTCTGCATCTGCACTCATCTTTGCACCTAGAAATACAAACCCTGTCACGGCCTCCACATTTTCTCCTTCTATTTCCCAGTTGTCAATCATTCTTGTTGCCATAATCTTGGTTTTTTTTTATGTTTAGCTGCAACCCGGCTTTTGCGCTTTCTTCTTTCACCTTGATTGGAAGACATGATAGCCATGTATAAATAATATGTGAGAGGAAGCCGTACCAGCACAGCCTGTCTTCCCAACACACACACACACACACACACACACACACACACACACACACGGAGTTATACTTGAAAAATGTCATTGCTCCGACTTGCATACTAATTCAACATAAGAACCTCTCTTGCTCGTAACCTGGAGAACTTCCTCCACAGATTTTAGCTGGGGTTTTGCGATCCCTGGGATGGTGGAAGGAGCTTCAAATGGCAACAGCTTTTGGAGCAGTGGCTTTATGGCATTTGTCCATTAAAACCTAATCGCGACTGGTATTATTTCCTTGTGCACGCTCCGTAAAACCGGGGCTTCCGCTCCAGCGTAGATGGTGCATGACTAAGCAGGGAGGACGGCTCATTGATTCCCACCAGACCTGCTTTGGGGGAGGAAACACATAAAATCTGGGATGAAATGGTCCCCGTATGAAAGCCTTCCCTTGGGTGGCGGGCAGTAGGGCATTTGTGGAGGACATAGGCGTGGCTCTTGGACATGTTTACGGCGCTCACTATAACCTTCAGTGGCATTGGAGGGAGGGCCATTGGTGCCTCCTGAGTAGTGGGGACTATAGCTATTTGTGGAAGTGGCAGCTTGTCTGTGTAAGTGGACACCCCAGCCACACACACCCATACATATTTTCGCTTTTATGATGTGTATAGATATGCCATCGCTTCCAGAATCCGCCTTGAAATACGACGGTTGAGTTATGAGCTGTCTTCACTTCTATCCTTCACCTTCCACATACATCTTTAACCGTCTGTTAAGAAAACACAATCCTGTGCGAACGGGCGCCCATCCCAGACCTTCTGGAAAACTACTTCGGGAGCGGCAAAAACTGGGTCATATGACAACTGAGCTCTGACTTTGGAGAAATCTGCCTTTCTCATTTTGTGGGATTTTCAAGGTGGAACCGAACCAGATTTGCTATCCATTCATCACACTGATGGAGAATCTAATAGCCAACATGTTGGACATCAGTGCAGCATTGACCCATTTATTGTGATGATGATGATGATGATGATGATGATGGTGATGGTGATGGTGATGGTGATGGTGATGGTGATGGTGATGGTGATGGTGATGGTGATGGTGATGGTGATGGTGATGGTGATGATGATGGTGATGGTGATGATGATGGTGATGATTTAGAGGGAAGGTCCCTCCGTCTTGAGAAACTCAACATTTTCAAGGACCCCAACTCTTCGTTGATTTAAGTCTATATCGCAAGCCATGTAAAGCCTGTAGAAAACAGACAGACCCCGAAGGCAGATTGTGTTGTAAATGTGGGATGGTGAACTAGATACTAGCTTCTAATGCAGTGTTTCTCAACCTGGGGGTTGGAACCCCTGGGGGGGGGGTCACAAGGGGGTGTCAGAGGGGTCACCAAAGACCATCAGAAAACACAGTATCTTCTGTTGGTCATGGGAGTTCTGTGTGGGAAGTTTGCCCCAATTCTGTTGTTGTGGGGTTCAGAATGCTCTTTGGTTGTAGGTGAACTATAAATCCCAGCAACTACAACTCCCAAATGTCAAGGTCTATTTCCCCCAAACTCTGCATTTGGGCATATTGAGTATCCATGGCAAGTTTGGTCCAGATCCATCATTGTTTGAGTCCACGGTGCTTTCTGGATGTAGATGAACTACAACTCCACAACTCAAGGTCAATGCCCACCAAACCCTTCCAGTATTTTCTACTTGTCATGGGAGTTCTGTATGTCAAGTTTGCGTCAATTCCACCATTGGTGGAGTTCAGAATGCTCTTTGATCCTAGTAACTACAACTCCAAAATGGAAAAATCAATCCTCCCCAACCCCACCAGTGTTAAAATTTGGGCGTATTGGATATTTGTGCCAAATTTTGTCCAGCGAATGAAAATCCATCCTGCATATCAGATATTTACATGACAGTTCATAACAGAAGTAAAATTGCAGTTATGAAGTAGTAATGAAAATAATGTTATGGTTGGGGGTCACCACAACATGAGGAACTGTATTCAGGGGTCGCAGCATTAGAAAGGTTGAGAACCACTGTTCTAAAGGAAGCTAAAGTCATTTAGTTGACAAAAACGACAAGTTATAGCAAATATTTGTCTGCCTTTGTTTGAAAATATACCGTGTTGTTTTGTATACTTGCTACTCTCCTGAGAACTGGGTGAAATCTGTATTCTTACAGTCAGAAAATGAACAATATTTGGCATTAAGACTATACGTCATCCTGTTGGAAACAGCAACCTTCTTCAATCGTCCACTAATTATTTGTTATGTATATGATTTAGATGGCTTACTGTATTGTATATGTGTGTGTTGGTTTTCAGTTTTTCCTTAACTCTTTGATGTGGGGGGGGCTGCAGAACATATGATCAGGTCTGGGCTTGTTCAGGACTCAGACTCCATTTTAGGAACTGTATGCTTCAGACTTCAGTAGGAACAGTATGCTTAGAGACTCCATTGAACTTTCAGACTAGACAATGACTCTATTAGACTGTATGTCTAATATCTATTCGTATTTGTGTGTGTTGGCATGCAATTTTACCTTAACTCTTTGATGTGGGAGGGGCTGCAAACCATGTGATCAGGTCTGGGCTTCTTCAGGACTCAGACTCCATTTAAGGATCAGTATGCTTAGAGACTCCATTGGACTTTCAGACTAGACAAAGACTATTAGACTGTATGTCTATCTATTAGTATATGTGTGTGTTGGTATGCAATTTTACTTTAACTCTTTGAGGAGCAGTTAAGGCAGTGTTCTTCAGACTTCAGTAGGAACAGTATGCTTAGAGACTCCACTGAACTTTCAGACTAGACAAAGACTCTATTCAATTGTATGTCTAATATCTATTAGTATATGTGTGTGTTGGTATGCAATTTTACCTTAACTCTTTGATGTGGGAGGGGCTGCAGACCATGTGATCAGGTCTGGGCTTCTTCAGGACTCAGACTCCATTTAAGGATCAGTATGCTTAGGGACTCCATTGGACTTTCAGACTTGACAAAGACTCTATTAGACTGTATGTCTAATATCTATTAGTATATGTGTGTGTTGTGTGCAATTTTACCTTAACTCTTTCATGTGGGAGGGGCTGCAGACCATGTGATCAGGTCTGGGCTTCTTCAGGACTCAGACTCCATTTAAAAATCAGTATGCTTAGAGACTCCATTGGACTTTCAGACTAGACAAAGACTCTATTAGACTGTATGTCTCATATCTTTTCGTATATGTGTGTGTTGGTATGCAATTTTACCTTAACTCTTTGATGTGGGAGGGGCTGCAGATCATGTGATCAGGTCTGGGCTTGTTCAGGACTCAGACTCCATTGTAGGATCAATATGCTTCAGATTTCAGAAGGAACAGTATCCTTAGAGACTCCACTGAACTTTCAGACTATTCAAAGACTCTATTAGCCTTTCAGAATAGAAAGATACTTCGGACTATGGACTATTGATTCTAAGAAAAAAAAATCTACATCAAATCCTATCTGTAACTGGATTGATATGCAAAGTACCTGTATGCTGAATACATTAAGTTTATGAGTAAACCACTATGTTACTTTTATAGCAGTCTCCTTATTTTTGTGTGGGAGGGGATTGAGAGCACGATTCAAAGGCAAATATGTTTTAAGGGAGAGTAGAAGTATTTTGGGAAGCTAAAAAGAACACCTTTGAAACTCTGCTGAATATATATGTGTGTTTCGTGCATTGGCATATCTCACAGTCTTTCTCTCTCTCTTGCTTATGAAGGTTGGAGTCTGCGAGGGACCACGTCCTGCCCATCGACTACTACTTCCCTCCCCAGAAGACGTGCTTGATCTGCGGAGACGAAGCTTCGGGGTGCCACTACGGAGCCCTCACTTGCGGGAGCTGCAAGGTCTTCTTCAAAAGGGCAGCTGAAGGTAGCCGAGTTTTGTTTTGTACTCGCTGGCAATGCCTGGGTTAGAGATTCTGTAATGCATACATAGATACATACATAGGTATATAGGTGCATAAATATTACTTTTACGTATTATACACTAGCTTGGGGATGCCCGGGTTATTTGAAAAAGGCATTCTTTGTCTATGCTCCAAGTTTAGTTTAGATCCAAAGTCACCTGGGTTCAGTGGGTGCAGGTGAACTACAACTCCCATATGTAAAATCAATCACCACCAAACCCTACTGTATGCACAGTTGGCCATGTTGGGTCTGTGTGCCAAGTTTTGTCATTGCTGGGTTTCAGAATGCTCTCTGGATGCAGGGTGAACTACAACTACCATGTGGGTAGGTCAGTTCCCCAAACCTCTCCATGATCTGCTGTTCGCCAGGGAGGGGGGGGGGGGGGTATCTGTATGCCAAGTTTAGTCCAGATCCGTAATTGGTGGGGGTCGCAGTGGTCACTGGAAATGAGTGAAGGTACTGCAAATCCCACCATCCTTTGTCCATCCTCTCCCAAACCGCTTCAGGATGTAAAGTGAGTCATGGGGGGTCTTTGTGCCAAGTTTGGTCCAGATCCGTAATTGGTGGGGGTCGCAGTGGTCACTGGAAGTGAGTGAAGGTAGTGCAAATCCCATCATCCTTTGTCCATCCTCCCCCAACCGCTTCAGAATGTAAAGTGGGTCATGGGGGGGTCTGTGTGCCAAGTTTGGCCCAGGTCCGTAATTGGTGGGAGTTGCAGTAGTCTCTGGAAGTGAGTGAAGGTACTACAAATCCCATCATCCTTTGTCCATCCTCCCCCAAACCGCTTCAGAATGTAAAGTGGGTCATGGGGGGGTCTGTGTGCCAAGTTTGGCCCAGGTCCGTAATTGGTGGGGGTCGCAGTGGTCACTGGAAGTGAGTGAAGGTAGTGCAAATACCATCATCCTTTGTCCATCCTCCCCCAAACCGCTTCAGAATGTAAATTGGGTCATGGGGGGGGGGGGGGGTCTGTGTGCCAAGTTTGGCCCAGGTCCGTAATTGGTGGGGGTTGCAGTAGTCTCTGGAAGTGAGTGAAGGTACTACAAATCCCATCATCCTTTGTCCATCCTTCCCCAAACCGCTTCAGGATGTAAAGTGGGTCATGGGGGGTCTTTGTGCCAAGTTTGGTCCAGGTCCATAATTGGTGGGGGTTGCAGTAGTCTCTGGAAGTGAGTGAAGGTACTACAAATCCCATCATCCTTTATCCATCCTCCCCCAAACCGCTTCAGGATGTAAAGTGGGTCATGGGGGGTCTTTGTGCCAAGTTTGGTCCAGATCCGTAATTGGTGGGGGTCGCAGTGGTCACTGGAAGTGAGTGAAGGTACTGCAAATCCCATCATCCTTTATCCATCCTCCCCCAAACCACTTCAGGATGTAAAGTGGGTCATGGGGGGTCTTTGTGCCAAGTTTGGTCCAGGTCCGTAATTGGTGGGGGTTGCAATGGTTTCAGGAAGTGAGTGAAGGTACTGCAAGTCCCATCAAAAATGGTCCATCCTCCTCCCAAAATGTTATGGGAGAAGAAGTAAGCAGGGCCATGGAAATTCCACACCAATGGAGAGAGAGAAAGGAATACTGGGATGTCTGTGGTGGAGGAAACACATGAAATCTGGGATGGAGTTGTCCCCATATGAAAGCTTTTGCTTGGGTGGTGGGCAGTGTGGTGTTGGTGGAGGACATTGGCCGGGCTCTTGGACATGTTCATGGGACTTGCTATAACCTGCCGTGTCTTTGGAGGGAGGGCCATCAGTGTTTCTTGCGTAGTGGGAGCCATAGCTAATTGTGGAGGCAGGAGACTGTCTGCATAAGTGGACATCCTAGTCACATACACATACACATATATATATATATGTATGTGTATAGATATAGATATCCTGAGAGACCCTTGTTTTTGCCAAGGAGCCTGACACTGTGCCATGAAATTGCTTCCCTTGCAGTCCTAGTTTGCCATAGTGTTGCATTGGAATGCTTAGTGGTTCCTAGTAGGCCTGGGTAACAACGGAAAAATTTGTTTCTAAAATCGATTCGTTTTTTGGGGGTTTTTGCGTTTCGTTATTTAAAATAATTACAAAATTTTCCTTTTAAAAAGTTCGATATTTACGAAATTTCGTAAATGGTAAAAAATTAACGAATCGATTTCCGAAACAATAACAAATCGATTCGTTAATGGCGGACGCGACCGCGAAATACGCTAAAAAACCTCCAAAACCTTCTGAAGCTTCCCTCTCCCTCTGTTGTTGACTGTTGGTGTGATATTATAATTTTTTTTCACTAATTAAACCATAAAACTGGCCCAGACATGTGGAAATAATAACGAAACGACCTCAGAACAATAACGAAACGAAGACAATAACAAAAAACGAAGCATTTACAAAACGTATTTTAAAATTTGTTTTTTTTAATAATTGCTCCAGAATGGTTCGTTATCGTTTTGTAATTGGAAAAATTAACGAATTATTAACGAATTACAAATTAACGAAACAAAACCGCCCAGGCCTAGTTCCTAGGGATGATTCCTCTCTGGGAGTAAATAAACATCATAACAATGATAATGAATGTGAATCTGAGTCCTGTGGTCTTCATTCAAATGTGCCTGTGTTCAATGAGGCCGCCATTGGCAGGTGTTGTTGGACAGCCAATGGTTATTTCATATGGATCTTTTTTTATTATTATTTTGATTATGGTACATAACAGAAAAGCAAACCATGGCAAATCAGATATAATCAGGTACCAATATTTTTGACGTGTACATGCCTATCTACCTTATTGAATCAATCAGTTAATTTTGACGTTAAGTACAAATTATTATCATTTACATATCTTAATACACATAGACTTGCTATTTCTGCCTGTTTTCCACTGCTTTCAGTCAGAGCTTAGTATTAATTTTTTCCATAACATTCAGGAAATCAGCACATGGCATTTTACACACATACCCCAGACCTTACACTCATCCCAAAACCCCTATCCTGAACAAACTAAACCCTCATCCCCACACCCGTGCACCCTTCACCATGACTTCCCACACCAAAACACTATTTATTTTATTTATTTTATTTATTTATTTAGTACACTTGTATACCGCTAATATCTCAGCCTGTGCGGCGACTCATTGCGGTTTACAACATATTTAAAAATACAATATTCACTTTAAAAATATAAAATAAAATATAAAAATACATACATATACATACATAGTATTGGGCCACCAATACAGACCGGAACATCTCATAGTTAAAGTCGTAATCCAATTCGTTATCCTTGATTGCTAGTCCATGATCAAAACATCATCACATCGGAATTAGTTGAAAACTTGCTCGAACATCCAAGTTTTCAGTTTTTTCCGAAATGCCATTAGCGAGGTGGCTGATCTTATTTCAGTAGGGAGGGCATTCCAAAGCCGGGGGGCCACCACAGAAAAGGCCCTATCTCTCGTTCCCGCAAGCCGCACTTGTGAAGCAGGCGGGATGGAGAGAAGGGCTTCTCCTGAAGATCTTAGGGTCCTGGTGGGCTGATAGGCCGAGATACGTTCGGATAGGTATGTAGGGCCAGAACCGTTTAGGGCTTTAAAGGTCAAAGCCAGCACTTTGAATTGGGCTCGGTAGCTAATCGGTAGCCAGCGGAGCTGGTACAGCAGAGGAGTTGTATGCTCCCTGCGCCCTGCTCCTGTTAATACCATGGCTGCCGCCCGTTGGACTAATTGGAGCTTCCGGGCCGTCTTCAAAGGCAACCCCACGTAGAGAGCGTTGCAGTAGTCAAGGCGGGATGTAACCAGAGCGTGGACTACCGTGGCCAAGTCAGACTTCCCAAGGTACGGTCGCAGTTGGCGCACGAGTCTTAACTGTGCGAATGCTCCCCTGGTCACTATGAAGCCTTTAAGCCTATTTAATCTCTCCTTATTCATATGGATCCTTGATGTAGTCAGATATTTTTTTATTTTCCATCTAGAAATTACAGGGAAATTGGCATTCTCATTAGTCTAAATGGTAAGGCAAATGGCTGGCTCCCAATTTGCAAGGAAACGGAGAGGCCCAGCCGTTCAAAGCCCATATATTTGCACAAACAAGCGCCGCTGTAAATCAAAGAGACGAGGCTGGGAATTTGAGAGCGCCTCCTCGTAATTTCCCTGTTAACACCCTCATCCACTGGCTTCCTGCACTAATAAGTCATCTGCTGTATTTTATGGCATCGTTTAGCAAAGAGGCACTCTCTGGTCCACCAACTGATGTGCCTGGCATCTGGGAGTTGGCCGCCTTTCGTTCCTCTCGTATATTTTCTCCCCAATCCCCTCGGAGGGTCTCCCAGCCCAGGCTTTTCACATTCCTCCCAGAGACAGCGTTGTTTCTGCTCGTGGCTCAAATGCTTCTTCCAAAAGGTTCAAGAAGTAGGTTCTTGTAGGTTTTTTCAGGCTATAGGGCCATGTTCTAGAAGCATTTCTCCTGACGTTTCGCCTGCATCTGTGGCAAGCATCCTCAGAGGTAGTGAGGTCTGTTGGAAATAGGTCTGTTGGAAATAGGTTCAAGAAGTGTTTCCTAGGAGATCCTAGGAGCCAATCGACACCTTGCATGGAAAGAGTTGGGACAATTCTGGACATTCCCACCTTTGCAGAGAGTCGTCGTGATACTATGGCTTGACTCAAACCAGGTTCAAATCCCTGCTCAGTTCTGGAAACTCATTATGAGCATTGGCAAGTCCTACTCCCTCCACATCAGAAGAAGTCAATGTTGGCAAACCTCCTCTGAAAGAAAGAACTGACCCTAAAAACACAACGGTAGAGTTGCTGAATATTCAAGTTGACTTGATGGCACATAATACCCAACGGATAGACGAATGAGCTAGTTAATGACTTGAGTGTTGGTCAGAGGTGTCAGGAGACCAGGCTTCACATCCCACTCTGCCATGAAAACCCATGGATTAATATTGGGTAAGTCATATTCTCCCAGCCTTGGAGGAAAGTAGAAACAAACTTCCTAGAGGAAACATTACCAAGAAGGTCCTGTGATGGTTGCTACAGAGTGTGAATAATATTTGGGTACCTTCCCCACTGAAAAGTGGTCCTATCAGCATCTCAGGATGGGGATGACTTGGCTTCCAGATGCTGGGCTGCAAATCCTTCTCGATTTTCAGCTAAGCTAACTAGACCTTGTCAGAACTGACCACGGAACAAGAGACTGGTTCAAGATCGGGAAAGGCGTACGGCAAGGCTGTATCCTCTCCCCCAACCTTTTTAACATGTATGCAGAACACATCATGCGAGGATGTGCGGGGCTTGAGGAATGCAAAGCTGGGGTGAAAATGGCTGGAAGAAACATTAACAGCCTCAGATATGCAGATGACACCACTCTGATGGCCAAAAGCAAGGAGGAGCTGAGGAGCCTTCTAATCAAGGTGAAAGAAGAAAGCGCAAAAGCCGGGTTGCAGCTAAACGTCAAAAAACCCAAGATCATGGCAACAAGAATGATTGACAACTGGGAAATAGAGGGAGAAAACGTGGAGGCCGTGACAGGGTTTGTATTTCTAGGCGCAAAGATGAGTGCAGATGCAGACTACGGCCAGGAAATCAGGAGACGCTTCCCTCTTGGGAGGAGAGCAATGTCCAATCTCAATACAATAGTAAAGAGTAGAGACATCAGACTGGCAACCAAGATCCATTGCCTAGTCCAAGCCATGGTCTTCCCTGTAGGAACCTACGGATGTGAGAGCTGGACCTTAGGGAAGGCTGAGCGAAGGAAGAGAGATGCTTTTGAGCTGTGGTGTTGGAGGAAAGTGCTGAGAGTGCCTTGGACTGCGAGAAGATCCAACCAGTCCATCCTCCAGGAAAGAAAGCCCGACTACTCATTGGAGGGAAGGAGACTAGAGGCAAAGTGGAAGTCCTTTGGCCACATTATGAGGAGACAGCAAAGCCTAGAGAAGGGAATGATGCTGGGGAAAGTGGAAGGTAAAAGGAAGAGGGGCCGACCAAGGGCAAGATGGATGGATGGCATCCTTGAAGGGACTGGACTGACCTTGAAGGAGCTGGGGGTGATGACGGCCGACAGGCAGCTCTGGCGTGGGCTGGTCCATGAGGTCACGAAGAGTCGGAGATGACTGAACGAATGAACAACAACCAGCTTGGTGAGAAGACAGGAAATCAAGAGAAGGATGCTGGGAAATATGTAAGGAAAAAGGAAGAGGGCCCGACCAAGGGCAAGATGGAGGGATGGCATCCTTGAAGGGAGCTGGGGGTGGTGACAGCCGACAGGGAGCTCTGGCGTGGGCTGGTCCATGAGGTCACAAAGAGTCGGAGACAACTGAACGAATGAACAACAACAAAACTAGACCTTGTATCCAACCACTTCTGAAAATTGGCATCAGTCCCATCCATTGACTGGACTGAACTTTCTTCTTGGAAGAAAAAGGAGACTTCTTGGTAAAGTAGTCGCAGAGCCTTGGAGAGCACAACCCATCACGATGGACAATTCATCATTTCAGAAGAAACCCAGCATGAGCTTTGGTGGAAGATCTCTCACAAGGGCTCATATTCATCCCCACTTGTGGGCCGGACACATCATTCTTGGACTGTCGTGCCACCTGAAGAAGTTCCCGGCAGCAGTATCACCTCCACTGCAGCATTTCCTGCTCAAAAAGCTGCCGGCTATCTCTGGATCTTCTGCCAACCTTTTCCCATTTAGCAGCAGGAAGAACAGTAAACCATATGCACAGCGTTGGCTGTCACAAACAATGTCTGGATTTGTCAGGGACGTTTTCTGGCTTCGAGATCTTCGGATGGCACCAGGAGTCTACCATCATCTTCATTTTCTTTTCCATTGCAAACAATCATACAGCCATGCTGTGAGCAAGGCAGACCTCCGCTTGCAGAGCCGCCATCCAATTTGCACACCTGCATCGATTCGCCAAACTCCAAAGTGAAATAGCAGCAGGTGGTCCTAATTGGGTTTGATGGGAGCTTGACAGGGACGTTGCACACAAGGAAACCGGCAGCAAAACGAGGGAGAGAGCCATGAGCGTCAGAGAAGGAGGAGTTTTAGTTGACCTGCAACTAAATGAGGCATGAATGGATACAGGAAGATTGTGTTTGGGTGGTTATATCTCAAGGTTGCCTCCTGGTCTTCCAGCCAAGTGTTTCAAATACTTTCCATCCCCTTTGCACAGCGAGAGGAGGCCGTCTTAGAGATGGATCTCAGAGAAGCCAATAAGTTGCTGTGGGGGAAGCTTCGGGAAAAGTATGAGTGTCTTGAAATGAGAAGAGAGCATAGATGCAAAATAGAGCCCAAGATCATGCTGTGTCAACGTAACCTAGATGACAGTCACCATAACTATGCATGATAACATCCCACCAGCATCACTCCTTGAACTGAGAATCATAGAAGCATAGAATCCTAGAGTTGGAAGAGACCTCATGGGCCATCCAGTCCAACCCCATTCTGCCAAGAAGCAGGAATATTGCATTCAAATCTCCCCTGACAGATGGCCATCCAGCCTCTGTTTAAAAGCTTCCAAAGAAGGAGCCTCCACCACACTCCCTCCAGGGCAGAGAGTTCCACTGCTGAACGGCTCTCACAGTCAGGAAGTCCTTCCTCGTGTTCAGATGGAATCTCCTCTCTTGTAGTTTGAAGCCATTGTTCCATTGCGTCCTAGTCTCCAGGGAAGCAGAAAGGAAGCTTGCTCCCTCCTCCTCCCTGTGGCTTCCTCTCACATATTTATACATGGCTATCATGTCTCCTCTCAGCCTTCTCTTCTTCAGGCTAAACATGCCCAGCTCCTTAAGCCACTCCTCATAGGGTTTGTTCTCCAGACCCTTGATCATTTTAGTCGCCCTCCTCTGGACACAGTATTCCAGCTTGTCAATATCTCTCTTGTATTGTGGTGCCCAGAATTGGACACAATATTCCAGGTAAAGTGGTCTAACCAAAGCAGAATAGAGCATGGGGAGCATGACTTCCCTGGACCTAGACACTAGGCTCCTCTTGATGCAGGACAAAATCCCATTGGCTTTTTTTGCCGCCACATCACATTCCTGGCTCATGTTTAACTTGTTGTCCTCGAGGACTCCAAGATCTTTTTCACACGTACTGCTCTCGAGCCAGGCATCCCCCATTTTGTACCTTTGCATTTTGTTCTTCCTGCCAAAGTGGAGTATCTTGCATTTGTCACTGTTGAACTTCATTTTGTTAGTTTTGGCCCATCTCTCTAATCTGTCAAGATTGTTTTGAATCCTGCTCCTGTCCTCTGGAGTCTTGGCTATCCCTCCCAATTTGGTGTCGTCTGCAAACTTGATGATCCTGCCTTCTAACCCTTCATCTAAGTCATGAATCAAGATCCTGATCAGGACTGGGTCCAGGATGGAACCCTGTGGCACTCCACTCGTCACTTCTTTCCAAGATGAAGAGGAAGCATTGGGGAGAATCACCCTCTGGGTTTGTCCAGAACTACCAACTGAAGGATTTCCAAAGAACTAGAGATCAGGGTTGTGAAAAATGGCATCTGCAGTGCTTTTCTGAAAATTCCAATGTTTCAAAGCAATGCTTCGGATTTGGAAAGATTAGCCGTTTACGAGAAACGTTGCCCGGGGGACGCCCGACTGTAGTTACTCAGTCTTCAAAGAGGCTCTTTCCATGTTCCCCTTTTCTTAAAATGCCCCCATACTTCACAATGTGGAAATATTCGGCACAAAAGTCAAGTTTCCCCATAATTTCTGGCCATGTTTTGCAAGGAGCGAGAGGGTGGAGATTTCCAGCTGTGCCAGGACTAAGGTGCATTGCTGCACCCCAAAGCCTAATTGGCTGAAACCAATATGTTGCTTTGTGGTTGTCTCTCTATCCACCACCTTTTCTTCCGAGGCTTAATGCAAAAGCCACTGGCTCTTTTCTGGGCTGTGGCTGCATAGAAAGCCTCGGAAAAAAGGAAGTGGCTTGAGCTGGGTTTGGATGTAGCAGCAGAGATGTGGTTATATGAACATCACCGAAAGCCTCCGGCCTCCTCCCATCCATCTCGTAAGTGTCACTCGATAATTTAATAGCAATTAGCCCCTGAAGAGAGTAATTACGTCTATGCCTTGTGATGGACATAACCTAAAGTGATCTCTGACAGTAACTGCAATTTTCAGGATTTTGAGGGCTAGTTAGTGATGTAAAAAAAAACATGTTGGGTCAGGAGTTGCAAGAGCCTGCAATTTGGTTCTGTATGGCGATTATTCAGGTCTTAGGGCTGCGCAGACTTGCAAAATGGAAACGTGAGTGGGAAGCCAGCCCTCGACTCACCTCCTCGTCGTCTTGCCCTTGATTCACTTCATCACCGAGAGTGCTTTGCAGAACACGCTCAGTGGAATATCGCTTTCCAAATTTCTGACAAAATCAGACAGACAAAACCCTGAGATATGCTGCTGTCCTAGCAGGGGTTGAACTGAAATATTATTCATTTCAATTCAGACGGTTCCCAAGTTGAAAATGGGTTTCTCAACTGTCTATAACCTCCCTCAAGAATAATAGATCGGACAGAGGAGGAGATGGAAAAGCAAAAGAAGCGGAAGGAGGAAAAAAAGAGGCAGTGGCAGGAGAAGAAGTAGAAGGAGGAGGGGAAGGAGGAGAGGTAGCAGAAGGAGAAGAAGAGGAAGGGGAGAAGAGGGGCAAAAGGAGGAGAAGGAGGAGA